>NW_004754904.1:543846-548405 GCF_000188695.1 Salpingoeca rosetta | reverse complement strand
CTCTCTCTCTCTCTCTCTCTCTCTCTCTCTCTCTCTCTCTCTCTCTCTCTCTCTCTCTCTCTCTCTCTCTCTCTCTCTCTCTCTCTCTCTCTCTCTCTCTCTCTCTCTCTCTCTCTCTCTTGTAGGCCCAGCCACTCAACGGCGATATGCTTAAGTCGCTGCAGGACATGTACGAGCCGGGCAGCCCAATCACAACATGGGTTGTTGCAGTGAAAAACGGCAAGGTTGAACTCTCCACCATCGACCCAGGTGTGTTTTGTGTGTGTGTGTGTGTGTGTGTGTGTGTTGTGTGTGTTGTGTGTGTGTTGTGTGTGTTGTGTGTGTTGTGTGTGTGTGTGTGTTGTGTGTTGTGTGATGGTAGATGGTGTTGGGGTGTGACAACCGTGCAAGTGAACATGGCAATCGCGCTCGTGCACCATGCGTTTGGTCCTCTGTCGCTTTGTCATGTGTTTGTTTGGCACTAGGTCCAACACACGAGCAGCAGGCAAACCGCTCACACAGGCCATGCGTTGTGTCTGCTGTGTTTGTATAATGGTTCAGCTACGCAAGAGGAGCAGGAGAACAAGGAGATAACAACGGGGCGTGTGCACACAAAGGGTTCCATTCACCTCATTGTTCGGCTCGGGCGTGGCAAGAAGGGCCGTGTTCACATCTGTGATGTTGATGACAAATTCCACGCCGACCCATTCCAGGTGGCGCACTCCTGCTTCTGTTGTGTTGTGCTGTGCTGTGTTGTGTTGTGTTGTTTTATGTTGTGTTATGTTGTGCTGTGTTCTGTTGTGTGTTTGCTTGTTGCTGGTTGCTCACTTCTCTATCTCCTAACTCTGCTTACACCACACGCCTTCTTCTTCGTTTTCCTCCTTTGGTTTCTCATGCTCAAACCTCCATCCACCTCCACTCCTCCCAACCCTCCACTCTTGTACTTCCCACAACAGCGATTTGCGCTGCACGAACTGGTGAAGGTGAAGAAGGTTGAAGCGCCAAAGCACTCGCACCGCAACGAGCAGCAGCACAAGGCAGACTGCCAGCTCTCCATGCGCCCCTCGGAGATTGACACGAGCACAGCAGCGCCACGCGACCCCATCATCGCCTCCGCCGCAGATGTCAAGCAGGACCAGATTGTTCGCGGTTACGTGTGCAACGTCACTGACAACGGCGTCTTTGTTGCCCTGGTGAGCCGTCACTGGCAGAAGCGGGTTGGGTGCTGTCTTGTGGTGTGTCGTGTCGAGTGTATTGTATTGGGTGATGTGCTCTGGAATTCATTCTGCTTGCCCACTGCTTAACCCGCAGGCTCCTTGCCTCCTTGTATGTGTTCAAACGACTCACTCACCTCACGCACGCACACGCGAAACGGACCTGAACCCCCTCCCACACACCCACACACTGTCTCGCACATTGCGTTGTTTCTGTGTGGTACCAGTCGCGCCACGTCTCTGCGCGAGTGAAGATTGCCAACCTGAGCGATTTGTTCATCAAGGACTTTACCAAGGTCTTCAAACCCGGCCAGCTGGTCAAGGGCAAGGTCCTCTTTGTCACCGACGACGGAAAGATCGAACTCACACTCAAGCGGGTGCGCAACCAAACGTTGTTTGTGTGTGTTTGTTGTGTGATCTTTGCGTGTGTGATCTTTGTGTGCGTGTGTTATTCTGTGTCCAATACTGGTCTTTGCTTGTCTTTACTCGTTCCTCGTCTCGGCCCTGGTTTACGTGCCAATGCTTTGCACCTCCATGTCCAAGTCCCTCACACTCGCAACGCGTCCCGCCACTGTTACCCTACAACCCCCCCCTCTCTCTTCATGCGCCACAGAGCGCGGTCAACCCTCGCGAGAGCAAGCCTGTGCGCTACAACGACCTGAAAATTGGGCAGATTGTGGCTGGCGTTATCAAGCGCGTGGAGTCGTTTGGTGTCTTTGTCACCATTGACAACTCAAAACTCAGCGGTGCGCTGATAGTGCGCGTGCGTGCACCATGTGTATGTTTGTGTGTGTGTGTGTGTGTGTGTGTGTGTGTGTGTGTGTGTGTGTGTGTGTGTGTGTGTGTGTGTGTGTGTGTGTGTGTGCATCGTGTGTGTGTGGATTTGCGCACTCTGTTGTCGAGCGCTGTCACATACCTTTTGACAAAGTTTCATCAGCTCACACGCAATCCCTTGTTGTTTCTCACAGGTCTTGCCCACATCAGCGAATGTGCCGACGCAAAGATTGATGTGAGTTGGCTGTTTCTTGTGCGTCAACTTTATTTGGCTTCATGTCATTCCTAATATTTCAGATGACGCTTTGCTAACGAGGTGTTCTCATTGTGCACACACACACACACACGCACACAAACGCACGCATCCAACATACACACTCACAAACACGCGTGCTTGAACAGAACCTGGACGCGGTGTACAACGTGGGCGATGCCGTCAAGGCGAAGATCTTGCGACTGAACAAAGAGAAGAAACGCATCTCGCTGAGTACGTGCTGCTGACACACTGCTGCTGTTGACAATGCATATGATTGCACGACTGTGTTTGATGATGCACTGGTTATTTCGGTGTGATTTGATTGCTTGACTGCTGATTGCCTATGCTTCGTTCCTCCAGCTCACGCGCCTCCACAACAACACACACACACACACACGCACACATACACAAACACAAACACACGCACATACAAAAAAAAACGCACGCACTGCACAGCGCTCAAGCCATCTGCTGTGGAAGGAAAGCAGAGCACGGGCGAGGATGATGAGGAGAGCGGTGAGCCCAAGGCAAAGAAGGCGAAGCGCGCAAAGAAGGCAGAGAAGAAGCAAGCAGAGGAGGACAAGGCAGACAACAGCGGAGACAAGACAGAAGAGGAGCAAGGCGCACCTGCTGGTGATGACGATGATGACGACGAAGAGTATCTGGACACAACCAAGGTTGCTGACAAGAGCAAGCGGCTGGTTGTGCTGCAGCCAACGCAGATGGCTGAGGAGAGCGATGAGGAGGAGGAGGATGATGACGAGGACTTTGTTGGTCGCAGCGAGGGCGGATACACAGACGCGAGCGACGCCGCAAAGTACGTGACACGTTGTGGTTGCGCCCACGTGACAGGGGTAGTCCCCTGTGTGCACGAGAATGACATGCTGCTTGACTGCTGTGTGTGCTAACCTAATTGCTTCACAACCAAGCCTGTACTGTTTCCCACCCCACATTTTGGCTGTAACCACCCCGATGTGTGCTTGATGTCTTCCCCCTTACCTCTGATCGAACTGCCTCCCTCTTATCACCGTTGACCTGCTGTGCCTCCTGCTGCGATTGCTGCAGGGCTGCTGCGATGGCGAAGAAGGCGCAGCCGCTTGCTGTTGAGGGCGACAGCGTGTGGGCGGACGATGTGGACGGCACCATTGACTCGCTCCTCTTTGGCGATGCAAACGACGACGATGACGATGAGGAGGACGATGATGAGTTGCAGGATGGCCCACTGTCCAAGCGCGCAAAGCACGCCGCCAAGAAGCAGCGCGAAGCGGTGCGGAACATTGCTGCTTTATCTGTCTGTGTGTGCGTGTAAGCGTGTGTGTCTGTGTGTAAGCGTGTGTGCGTATGTGTGTGTGTCTGTGTCTGTGTGTGCGTGTGTGTGTGTGCGTATGTTTGCGTGTCTCTGTCCCTCTGGGTATGTGCTTGTGTCTGGGTCTGTGCTTGTGTGAGTTTGTGTCTCGAATCATCATGTTCAAGCTTGCCACGAGCGTGCTGATACGAACGGCCGTGCTGCACCTGGACAGGAAACGAGGCGAAAGGAAGAGGAGAAGGTGGCTGGCAAGAAGGAGCCACAGACACCCATGGACTTTGACCGCCTTGTCCTGCAGGCGCCAAACAGCTCGTATGCGTGGATCCGCTACATGGCATACTACCTCAAGGTCTGTGCACGCTTGCCCATGTAGTTTGCAGTGCTTGCGTCTGCGACTGACTGTGCTTCAGCTTGTGTGTGTGTGTGTGTGTGTGTGTGTGTGTGTGTGTGTGTGTGTGTGTGTGCGTGTGTGTGTGTATGTATGTGTGGACGTGTGTGTGTGTGGACGTGTGTGTGTGGACATGTGTGTGTGTGGACATGTGTGTTGTTTGGTACCTCTCTTTCTGTATGTTCTGGTTGAATTGTACTTGTGCATCGTGTCTGACCACTTGTTCTTGTTTCATGCGTGTTCACTGTTTGATGCCCGCGCTTTCACTTGAACCTTCAGTTGACGGAGCTCGACAAGGCCCGCGCAGTTGGCAAGCGCGCCCTCAGCACCATCAACTTCCGCGAGGTGATTCATTGTGCCTCTGTGTCTGCGTGTGTCTGTGTCTGTGTGTCTGTGTGTGTGTGTGTGTGCTTGTGCGTTTGTGCTGTCTGTCTGTGTGTTTGTGTTCTTTTCCTTGGCGTGATTGATTTTGCTGCCGCCGTCTCAGGCTCCAAGTACATCAGCTCAACGCCAGCCATTGCGCCTTGTCATGAACTGCTGCCGGTCACAGGAGAAAGAGCGGATGAACGTGTGGGTTGCGCTGCTCAACCTTGAGAACGCGTACGGCACGCCCGCCACACTCAACAACGTCTTCACAGAGGT
>NW_004754904.1:526346-536346 GCF_000188695.1 Salpingoeca rosetta | reverse complement strand
GCGCACGTCTTGTTTCGCACGCATCGCATCACCAGATCCAAGCGCAGTACCGCGGGTACCGGACGCGAAAGCACCTCAAGAAGAGGGACGAGGCAGCACGCGTCATCCAGCGCAACTGGCGGCGCACACGCACGTCCACACGCGCATGAGCACAACCCAAACACCACCCACTCAGTTCCTCTTACACGTGTACCCCCTTGCTTCGTTTGCTTCGCTTCTTCTTCTTGTTCGTCCTTTGCCCGTTCATGTCTGCCCTCTCTGATCGCTCTCCTTCGACCTCCGCCAAGTCCCTTCACATCGCACCACATGCTGGGTTGAGTATGGTTCAATTCAATGGAGAAATCCGGCGTTGCGCGTGTGCCACATCACATGAAACAACAAAACAACGCACTGCACAGAGCAACTCTTGCAAGCAGGTAGGTACGCAGCACACAAACAGGGACACTCATCAGACGAGGGGCCTACACGTTACACAACTGGGCTGTTGTGTGCACACGAAATGCTAAACAAAGGAAGAACAAGAACATCAACATGTGGTGGAGTGGTTGGCCGGAGCGGGGAACGCACCACAGCAACAATGACGACAAAACCACGACGGCACCAACAGTGACACAACCAATAGCGCATGATGAGGAGAGGGGATGGAGGGTGCGTACGTCAACGCTCGGGGTGTGGCACCAAGCAGATGCAGCAGCACCTGTGATGGTGCTGCCTCATGCCAGAGGCCCCCACGCCACGCCAAGGCAAGCTGCCTAGTCCTGGCGGGGCTCGGGCGCGTCGTCCCTGCGTGGAGAGGGTGAGCGGGAGCGGCGGCGGTCGTCGTCGTCGCGCCGTGGAGACGGAGAGCGGGGGCGAGGGGAGGGGGAGCGGCGCCGGGGAGAGGGCGAGCGACGGCGCGGGGAGGGGGAACGGCGGCGCGGCGAAGGGGAGCGACGGCGCGGGGAGGGGGAGCGGGGACGAGGAGACAGGGAGCGGCGGCGTGGGGAGCGGTCGTCGCGTGGGGGTGGCGGGCCGCCCTCACCACGGTCCTCGACAAGCGTGACAATGTCGCTGTCGCCGAGGTGGGAGCGGAGCTTGCGCTCGTTGAGGTTGCGCAGGGCCCACTCCATGTCGTCCTCACGGCGGAACTCCACAAGGCCCGTCCCGTCATGGAACACCTCCGCAAACAGCACCTCGCCGGCCTCGCGGCAGAAGTCCTTGACGTCCTGCCAGCTGGCCGTGCGCGGGAGGTTGCTCACGCGCAGGCGGAATTCCGAGTGCTGGCCGTTGAAGGCGCGGGCACCACGCTCGCGGCGGCCGCCGTTGGCAAACTCAACCCTACATGTGCACAGTGCGGATGCAGTCGCACACACGGGAGGAGCGACAGAGAGAGAGAGAGAGAGAGAGAGAGAGAGAGAGAGAGAGAGAGAGAGAGAGAGAGAGAGAGGAATAAAGCAACGGGCGAGATAGAGGCAGTGGTGCAAGTGCGCGTGGGTGAGATGGTGCTGGCGGAATAGGCAAGCGTGAGGACACAAACCACAACCAGGACAAACACAAAATGACAGTACAACGCACAATGGTCAGCCAATCCCAACACGGACTTGCTGTTGGTGAGGGTGTGAGTGCGTGTGGGTGGGAGGGGGTGGGGGCAGAGATGATTGTGGCCGTTCGTCTCCGTCCTTCCTTCCTTCCTTCCTTCCTTCCTCCTCCTCCTCCTCTAGCGAGCGAGCGAGCCGGCCAGTGAAGCAGCGGCGGTGGACAGCGCAAGGAAAGGGCAAAGGGGAACAGCTCGAGGAAGGAAGAGACAAGGATGATAGAAGGAAGGGAGAACAAAAGGAGAAGGATGGGGGAATTGGGCGATTGGAGGCAAGAGATGAAGAAGGACAGGAGAGTGTTGAAGACGTTGTGGGGAAGGAACAGAGCCACAAACAGACAGCACTTGCCCCACCAAACAAAAAGGGGGGGGGGGCGTGCAAGTGAAAAGAAAGAGGACTGAAGAAGGGGACGGCCAAGAAGTTCCTTCGGTTGCAGCGAGGGAAAGCCCGAAACAGGAAAGCCCTGGTGGTTGGTTGCCCGGCCCGTCCACCCTTCTTGAGAGAGAGAAAGAGAAGGTCCCATCCTCCCGCTCGCTCCAGAAACCCCACAGGTGCACGCGCAACGCCAAAATGGTGCTTCAATCCTCCCCGAGCCAGTTATCCCGAGCACCCACTCCAAGAGGCAACCGGGAAACTAGTCACGCCGCACAGAACAAGCAAGTCACAAGCAAGCCATAAGCAAAGAGAGAAATGACAGCCGCCACAGAACGACCACGCACGCGCGCACGCATGCAATTGTGGTCGTAGTTGTGGAGCGTGCACTCGCTTCAGCGGTAAGCCCAACAACAACAACACCAGCTCACCAACCCTTCACTTTGGTTGAAGTGGGGAGGGGGGGTTGCTTGGCTTGACGCGCACAGCACAACACTGCGCAATACTCGACACACACACACACACAATGTCACTGAGCGAGTATGTCGTGGGCTCAGTCGCTCTTGTTTCCCTCCCCAATCTTCCAATCTCTCAGCTTCAAACCAACCAATCCCACATGCTGTTGTGTGGCATTTGCTCTCACTTCCAAGACCACCACACAGTGGAACACGGCATTACCTGAGGCGGCCACCGCCAAACTCGTAGCCATCCCTGCGGCGGACAGCGTCCTCGGCGTCCCTGGAATCCTCAAAGGAGACAAAGGCGTAGGGCCCCTTGATGGTGATCTCCTCAATGCGCCCAAACTTGTAGAACAAGTCGTCAATCTCGCGCTCGCGAATGTCGTAAGGCAGGTTGCCCACGTAGATGCGACGACGGCTCATGGCTGACTGGTGCGTGTGCTTGTTGCGTGTGTCTCGCTCAGACGACGACAAAGGAGAACAAGAAGTGGAGGTGTGGATATGGGGGAAAGTGACCGGTTTGGCTGTTTTGAGGCAGAGGCGCACGTTCACAGCTGAAATAAGTGCGCACTGCTGGTGGTGGTGGATAAGATGAGACAAACGGTGATGCGTTGCAAATTGTACGTTGGTGAATTGCAATTGGCAATCCATACTCGACTGTCCGCGAACCGTTTGAACCGTCGATGAGCTTCAGCAGCACCAATCATCACACACACACACACACACACACACACACACACACACACACACACACACACACACACACACACACACACACACACACAGAACGCACACACACACACACACACAGAACACAAACAGATCACACGCAGAACACATGACAAACAACGGCACTGCCGCTGTGCGGTGTTGGAAGAAAGAGTTTATCGGGTGGGTGAAGGAACTGCAAGCATCGGCGCAGGCACGCAACAGCAGACTCCGACACGTGTACGGACGAGCAGTCAAGAGCCTGCGAGCACACAGCGCCCCTTTGTACACGCCGTTCCAAGCCGCCAAGCTCCCCTACATTGGCGAAGGCACCGTCAAGATCCTGCACAAGAAACTTCTGGCCCATTGCCGAGAAGAAGGCCTGCCCATACCCAACTTTGCAGAGCACGACACCGATGCCGGTGGTGACGACGATGATGACGATGATGACGATGACGACGACTTTGACGATGACCTGCTCCCGTCTCAAGTGAGCAAGAGAGTGAAAACAGCCACGGCCAGCAAGAAGAAGAAAGGCAAGAACACAAGCGCCAAAGGAACACAGCGGGCCGCGCTGTCGCAGATTGACAGCAACGCATGTGCACAAGACAACGAGGCAACAGCGACGACAAAGGTCGCAGCCAAAAAAACGAGGACAAAGACAACACGTCCTTACGTGCCCCGGAAGAACTCCGGCGCCTACGCCCTCCTCGTTGCACTGCACAAGGCGTCACTGAACCCAGAGTTCCTCGGCTACGTCACCAAGCGCGAGCTCATCCCGCTCGCGCAGCCCTTCTGCGCCACATCGTTCACTATTTGTGACAACGGCTCGCGATACACGGCGTGGAACAGCATGGCCACCCTCATCAAGCGCCAGCTCATCTCAAAGTGCAGCAACCCCGCCAAGTACTCGCTCACATCCGAAGGCCAGCAGCTGGCGCAGCGCCTGTATGACATTGAGACCTCCACAGACATGTCACCTACAACGTCACCTTCAATGTCATCATCAACAACATCTTCAGCCACATCATCGTCCTCGTTGTCATCGGCTCAAACATCAACAGGTGTACCGCACACGCTGCAGGTGCACAGCGAATACAGCGCTGACAGCGACAGCAACGATGGCACTGTCATGGTGACGCAGCCATCCACCAGTGGAGCGGCGGCCACAAGGCAACCAACGGGCCATCAGCCAGCAGCATATGTGCACCATGACAATGCAGCTGCCCCAGGTTCACATTCCGTGGCCGTACCAGCATTTTCGTGGGCTGGTCGACAACACGTCCGCAGCACTCAGCAACAGCACCAGAGCGCATCAGCTCACGTGGGGAATGGGCCAGCAGCCCCCACGCGTGCAGCAGCCCCCACCACTGCACCCTCTCACCTCTGCACACCACCACGCCGGCCCGCGACCCTTTGTGAAAACTGCGACTCTTCCGTCCCCACAGTGCACGTGCGTTGTGGTGTGTCTGTGTGTGTGTGTGTGTGTGTGTGTGTGTGTGTGTGTGTGTGTGTGTGTGTGTGTGTGTGTGTGCAGGACAGCGGTTAAACTGCTCTGTGTAGCAGTGGAAAGCGATGCCGCCTGAGTGTGCGCCAGCTCAAGCTCACCTTTTTCTGCCATAATTTGCTTGCATGTGAACCCCCAACGTACACACACATCAGTGCAAGGAGTGCGATGAAGTGCTTTGTGCGCCCTGTGAGCGGTTTATCCACCAAGGCCGCAAGCGTTCATCACACATACGCCGCCCCATCCCCACTCGCCGTTCCCCACGGTCAGCGTGTCTGTGTGTGTGTGTGTGTGTGTGTGTGTGTGTGTGTGTGTGTGTGTGTGTGTGTGTGTGTGTGTGTGTGTGTGGTCTGTTTGTGAACTTTTGTGCCTGTGTGTCTGTCGCCGTCTTCGTCGTGACTGGCTTGGGTACTTGGCGTTTTACTTGCCTTCCCGAAAGTCTGTGTGCCTGTCTTGTTTTGTCCTGTCTTGTGTATGGCACAACTCATGCTGCAGCACAAACAAGCAACTACAGACTGCAGCGCCTGCGCGCCCGCAAAAAGAGGGAAGGGAGAGCTCGACAGCAAGAATTGAAAGGCAACGCAACGCCGGTGGCGGTGTCATACAGCACACCGCAACGAGCAGCACTGACAGCAGCAGCCACGCATGCGTTCGCAGCAGCATCGCCTTCACGGCACGCTCTGCACAAGTTGAACGACGCGAGGGATGCGGGAGCAGACGTAAGCAGCCCCATACACATGCTGATTGATGACGATTATGATGATCATCATGCTGATGATAGTGACGATAGTGATCATGACAATGATGGTGATGATGGTGATGATGATGATCAAACCGAGGATGGTGTGATGGGTCGCGGTAAACGCGACAATAACAGCAAACGCTCGTGCCTCGAAGATGGAAAGGACGACGGTGGCAGCAGGAGCGGTGGCATTGCAGACAGCACGAATAATGACACGCTCCACGACGACAACAGCTGCGACTGGTTCACCGACGATGATGGTCATGGCGAAAACTCCGGTGTTCCCCGTGGTGCTGACACGAATCATGATGACATGCCCAATGACACCACCGCAGACACAACCCTGCCCCACACGCCTCTGCAGCTCAGCCTTTGTGATGATGGTGCTGGTCCAATGTTCAGTCCTTTTTCACCCCTGGATGCAGACAACCTCTCGGCGTTTGCATCGCACGCAACTCCTGCTTCCAGCACCAAACGGTCAGTGTGTATACTTGTGTGCGTGTGTTGGGGGGGGGGTTGCGTGCACCTCTGTATCTGCGTGCTCCCCTACGTGTGTGTGTGTGTGTGTGTGTGTGTGTGTGTGTGTGTGTGTGTGTGTGTGTGTGTGTGTGTGTACTCCTCTGTGTGTGTGTATGTACCTCTGTGTGTGTATGTACCTCTGTGTGTGTGTGCGTCTATGTGCTGCACACCTGGCATATGATATGCTCGTCACAATTGCCCGTCGCAGCAGAAAGTCTCACTCATATGCACACTGCCGCTGCTTGTGCTCTGCGCACATCATCCTTCCATGCGTAAAGGTATGAGCAGCTGTCGCTGTCTGCGCGAATTCGCCGCCGCGCCGGCATTTGTGCGGAGGCATCGCCGACACTTCCACAGCGCAGTCGCACACGCAGCAAGTACAAGAGCGCAGCGAAGACAGCCGCTGCGTCCACCAAAACAGTGGCTTTGAACCGTCGACGGCGTATTGTCAGCAGCAGCGATGAGGATGACGATCACGACCGTGATGATGTGCATGAACTTGAGAGTGATCATGTCCATGGCAATCATGACAACCCTGGTGGTGATGATGGTACCACTGACGATGATGGCGTGACACGTACACCTGCCCCAATGGAGGCCATCCATTCAACAAGCACGCCGCATGCCACCATTTCTCGTGTCGTACAGCTTCGCAACAACACGAGATTGAGAACCGTCACCGCATCATCGTCGTCGCCAACAACAACATCAGTGGCCGCGGCGCTGGGGGACGTGGATTCGCCAACAGCCTCTGGGCGAACAACGGCAAGCGCCTTTGTGCTGCAGCCTGGCGCATTTGACATTGTGCTGCTGGTGGACGTGATGGAACACACGGGCTCACGTCGAGACAAGGGCATCATACAGGTGCAAAGCGGGACGATGTGATGCATGCGCATGTGCAGGACCGCGTCAGCGTGTGCAATGAGGAATGTGGATCACTCTCAAACTTGCTAAGTGATGAGCAAGGCTGTGCATGTGCTGTCATGATGTGCCATGCTTACAATTGCTAACAAATGCTTACATGTGCTTGCATGAAACGCACCTGCTCTTTGGTCACTGGCAGAAACGGCTGTCTGACCTGGGTGTTGCGTGCGAGGTGCGCAAGCTCTCCGTCGGCGACTTCATCTGGATTGCGCGCGAACGAACGTCTCCTGTCCTGGGACAACTGCACCCGCCGCCAAGGTGCAGCTGCATTCCTCCATGTGATCATGCATGTAGGCACATTTACATTGTTGCTGCTGCTTTTGTCGCTGTATGATTGCAATGTTGAGAATGCGTGCTTAGTTGGTCCTCCCTTCACATGTGCCCCACTGGCCTGCCCGACTACTGTCCTTTTTTCCCCGTCTCTGTTTGCTGATACCTGCATCTGCCGAGCTAAAAGTGTAATCACCGTTCGCTTACGCGTCGTGCGCTGCCGCTCACTGCTGTTTGCCAGGCGGGAGATTGCGCTTGATTACGTGGTTGAACGCAAACGCATCGACGACCTTGCATCAAGCATCATGGACGGGCGCTTCAGCGAGCAGAAGCGCCGTCTCGCCGCCTGCACTGCAAAGCACCCAATTTACCTCATTGAGCACTACGGTACGCCTGGGTGCTGCTGCTGCTGTGTGCGGTTGCGTGTGTGTGCGTGTGTGTGTGTGTATGTGTGTGCGTGTGTTTGAGTGTGTGCGTGTGTGTGTGTGTATGTGTGTGCGTGTGTTTGAGTGTGTGTGTGTGTGTCTGTGTTTGTGTGTGTCTGTGTTTGTGTTTGTGTGTGTCCGTGTCCGTGTCCGCGTCCGCGTCCCTGTGTGCGCGCGCTGTGCATGTGCTTGGTTCATTGTTGTGTCAGCAAGTTGCAACCGTGTCGTTGGCTGGCACTTGATCCCTCCACTGTCTCTGGCGTCACACGAAACCGACCCATCTGCCTCATCCCAAACACACACCACGACCATGTTGTATCTGTCGGCAGGGCGGGGCGACTCTGCGCGACTACCGGCCGCGACGCTGCGCCAAGCCGTGGACAACGCCTACTGCCAAGGCTTCTTCGTTAAGGAGACAGCCAGCCTGAATGCAACTGTGGCGTACCTGACGCTTGTGACGCGCTTTCTCGAGCAGTCCATGCAGCAGCGACCGGCCATTGCCAGAGGTGAGGCTGGCACGCCACGTTGCACATACACACACGCATGCATACATACATACATACATACATACATACATACATACATACATACATACATACATACATACATACATACATACATACATACATACATACATACATGCATACATACATACATACATACATACATGCATACATACATACATACATTCGCACACACCCTTTCTCCCCCCCCCCCCCCTGTCGTTGATTCAAAGAGATCTTACTCCATGTGCATGTGCATGTATGTTTTTTCAGGCCGGGGAGCGAGAGCACTGCTAAAGAACTTCCCATCAGCACATGTTGGTGATGAGTTTGGCGAATTCAACGAGAGCAACGTCAAGTCTCCGGTATGCAAGCTGAAGCAGTCGCTGTAGAAATGTTTCTCCTGCTGCAATCTCATATCTCATAACATACTCCGGTCCAAGGAAATCACCCAACACATACACATACAATTCTCTCGGTTGGCTGCTGCAATCACACGCACGCACGCACACATGCGCACACATGCGCACACTCACACACATACATACACACGAACACACGTACGTGCACATGAACACGCGTACCTTCCTTTTCCCGCCTGGTTTTGTTTTCTGCCCGTTGCCAGGAGATGACGGCGTCGCAGATGCTCATGACACAGCTGATGCACATCTCTGGCCTGACGCAAGAAAAGGCCGTGGCCATTGTGTCCCGCTATCCAACAATGGCAGCCATCACCAAAGCAGCGCATGAGCGTACGTGTGCATGGGTCTTGGTGCGTGAAAGAACGTCTTGTGCGCTCGGGTGTGTATGGTGTGACGTGCTTGACAACGAAATTGTTTGCGTATCGCAGTTTGCCTGTCAACAACCCCATCCGTACTCACGACACACACACGCGCACACATATGCGCACAAATGCATACACACACGTTCATACATACATGTATGTGCTTGCGCCTGAATACATGACAGAGGAGCTGCAGAAGACGCTAGCTGCGATGGAGTTCACCACGCGTCAGGGCACAACGCGGAAGATTGGGCCAACACTCGCGCGTGTGATTGCACGCTTGTATGGGGCTGCGTGATCATTCAACCAGCCCTGCGGTGCTCCGCACCTCCGTTTGTGGGCAGCAGCAGACAAAATCACCGCCGCCACCGTGCTCCTTCGCTTTTGCTGACTGCGAGATTATAATTGCTGACGTTCGTTCAACCTGGCATGTTCTTTGTGCTCCAAGTACCAACAACAATTAGACAACAACAAACAACAACAAACAACAACAAACAACAACAACAACAACAACAACAACAACAACAACAACAACAACAACAACAACAACAACAACGCACGCATATGCTTGCTTAGTTGCGCTGAAAGTCGCACAAAGTCTTGAAACGGGGAGATGAAGCGAGGGCAGATACGCACGGATAAACAGCTTAGAGGTTGCACAGATGAAAGCAAGAGGAAAGGCCACGTTACAACGAGCGATTGGTTGAAGTAAATGCAAGAAACCAGCAAGAAAGCAGAGACGCAACAGAAGGACACAGCAAAGGACAAGCCACAACAAGACGCCACACATCTCACCACCACCTCCACTGAAGAAAGTCAAAGCTCATCACACGCCATCAAAGCGCACAAACAACACGTTGAAGCGAGGGCATGCGCCATCTAGCACGCAAACACGCTGGAAGCACATGGCAAGTGAGTGCAATGGTCGCATTCCCGCCCAATACAGGCAGTCGCGTGTCCACTCACATCATCTTGTTTCGTTTCCTGCACATTTCCCCGTGGCCTTCCTCATCCCCCTCATCCTCGTCATCATGGCCATCATGATCATGATCAGCATTGTCTTCACCATTGGCATCATCGCCCTCCTCCTCTTCCTCCTCCTCCTCCTCCTCCTCCTCCTCCTCAACATCATCATCGTGAGCGTCAGCATCATCATGGTCATCATCAGTCGCATGATCATCATCAGATGATCATCATCATGATCATCATCATGA
>NW_004754904.1:512994-526246 GCF_000188695.1 Salpingoeca rosetta | reverse complement strand
TCATCATCATCATCATCATCATCATCCTCCTCCTCCTCCTCATCATCATCATATCATCATCATCATCATCATCATCATCATCATCATCATCATCATCATCATCATCATCACCATCATCATCATCATCATCATCATCATCATCATCATCATCATCACCTTCAGCCTCGTTGAGCGCCAGCCCACCGTCGGACAGGGCATCTCGCATCACCGCCGCGCGCTCGTTGCGGAAGCACACCGATGGCCATGCCCCTGAGGTGTTGTCTGCACACTCTCGACCAGCGCAGTGCACGGTGCGCAGGTAGCTGAACGAAGGCAGCGACAGAACGTTGTAGAACATGCAGCGTGAAAGCGTCAGCCGACGCACGCCACGCAGCTCGGCAAAGCCCTCAAACTCGCAGTCGTCCAGCTTCATGGACACGACGTCTTCCGTCTCGGCCACACTGAGATCGTCAACGCCCATCATCTCCACACGCTCAACGTCGTGCAGCTCAAGGGTGGGCATGCGCGGGCCAAACACGTGCACTTTGCGCGCCTCCATCACGGTGGCCGTTCCAATGCAGTCGCGAAGCACCACTTTGGCTGAGAGTGAGGCAGCAATGTCGCCCATGACACGGCACTCCTTGACCACCACTCGCGTTGTGTGGGGCAGCAAATCCAGTCCGCTCACGACGGGAAGCGAGAGGCCCGGGTCGCCGCGGATGGGCATGTCGGCCACAAACAGCAGCGCCGTTGGGTCAAAGCCGCCGTGCCTCATCACCACATCACACCGCTTTACGGCGCGTGGCAGAGAAGCAGTCCTGGTCAGCTCGTCAGAGTGCACGCCAAGCAGCACCACCTTGGCCATCGCCGGCAGCGGATGCGGGTCGTGCGCAAATGTCGCCGCCGCGGTACCGCGCAGCTCAAGCTGGCCGCAGCACTCGGCGAGCGTGCACACAGCGGCAGTCGACACCACCACATCCAGCGCGCATGTGCTGATGGAAGAGACGTCGCCTGGCGGCAGCCGCAGCAGTGGCAGCGACGGGCACTTGAGCACTCTCAACTCCCGCATGCGCTTGCCCCCACTAGAGGCAGAAGCAAAAAGGCGCGGCTTTGCGCTCGGCAGCAGGCGGAATGCCAGCATGGGGATCCTTGCGAAGCGCAGCTGTGGCAGATTGGTCAAGCAGAGCCGCAATGCCGGGTCGCGCGTGCAGTACAGGGATGACAGCTGGCGGCAGTTGCGGACAACAAGGCTGCCCAATCGATCCAAGGCAGTCACCCGCATGAGCATCACGCTACACGAGGTGACTTCCATGGCACCGAGGCGCGCGCCCTCAAATACCACCGTGTTCGCGCCCGAGCACTTGGTCACCATGAAAGCGCAGCACACGTCTGTCGTGAGCACCGCCGTGTGCAGCGCAGGGCAGCGACTCACGCGCAGCGACGCCACATGCTCCTGCGCCCGCACACGTGGTGCACCAAGGTGAGAAGAAAACGAAGAACGCTCTTGGTGTTCTCCGTGATGGCCACCTGCCGCTGCAAGAACGTCATGTCCGGATGCACGCCCAGTTGCAGGAGGTGCGTGAGGATGACGGACATGAAGTTGGCGCCAATTTCCACGATCCTCATGTCTTGGTCTTGGTCTTGGTCTTGGTCTTGTGAGCGAATTGGCTGGAGGTGATCTAGGCAAAGGGGGGCTGGGACCTTGCTGTGGGGGCAGGGCGGCCACAGTAGACGAAACTGACATGGGTGAAGTGAAACACACGTGGTGGCGGGGTGGGCTGAGAAAAAGCAAGTAGAAGGAGGAGCGAAGGAAAAATGGGACACGGCCACGGGCAGCGTCTTCGTGAACAAAGGGGGGGGGGGCAGAGGGGAGTGGGAGTGGGAGTGGGAGAGGTGCTTGAAGGAAAATGACAGCTGGAAGGTGTTGTCACAGGTAGTAGGAAGCAAGTGTGTTTGTGTGTGCGAGGGAAAAGTGTATGAGAAGCTGGAAAGTGTTTTCACGACCACAGACAAACGCAAAAATCACGATAACAATGGCGTAAGTGCGTGGCTACACGTGGCGACCGCACGCGCATGGCGCCTTACACGCCCGTGACACTCACAGGCCCGTGGCACTCGCATGGGCACATCATGTCATCGCTGCCTGCTGTTCGCGTGCGTGTATGGCGTGCGTGCGTGCATGTTGTGCCATCCTTCACACCCACGCATGATTGTAGAGAATTTGTTGAAATCTCCATAGAAACATCTACAAGCCAAACAAACAAACAAACAAGAAGAACGGGAAGAAGCAAAGACAACACCAACCAACACCTCCCCCCTCCCCCTCTGCTCCCCAATCTCTCCCGCCCTCCGAATCTCCCTGGTCACTGTCGCACATACACAAGCAGACACACGGGCACGCCTTCTGCAAGCGACACAGGCTCACGCCAAGATGAGCAGGCGGTTGCTTGAGGATGTTGAGCGCATCGAATGCATTGGCAAAGGCAACTTTGCCCTGGTGTATCGATGCCGCCACCGGTACGAGAAGCACACGCCTCACTTTGCAGTCAAGGTCTTGGATCTGGACACACCCGTCGCCATCGAGGACATTGCGGTAAACCCATGCATACATTGAACACTGCAGGCTTTGCAGCACGGTGTTTGTTGATTTGATCTGCCTTTTTCTTCATCTTGACGCAATCACATCCATGCACTTACTCACATGGTGGCGCTCGTCTGCCTGTGTCTGATGACGCCACGTGCTGCGCGCAGAGGGAGGTGCTGGTGATGCGCATGAGCAAACACGAGAATCTAGTGCGATTGCATTCGGCCACTTTGAGAGGAAAGCGGCTGTGGATGGCCATGGAGCTGGCCTCTGCTGGCTCCGTTGCCGATATTGTCAAAGCCCAAGGACCCCTCTCAGAAGCAGTCGCAGCCATCATTCTACGCGGCATGCTCCAGGTGCGTGTGTGATTGTATACTTGCGTGATTGTATAATTGTGTGCACATGTGTGTGTGTGTGTGTGTGTGTGTGTGTGTACTTGTGGATCGGCAGCGGAGGATTCCTATCCTTCGCAGAGCCCATCGTGTCGCACCTACTCACATACTCACTCACACACACACACACGCACACACACACACACACACACTCTCTCTCTCTCTCTCTCTCTCTCTCTCTCTCTCTCTCTCTCTCTCTCTCTCTCTCTCTCACACACACACACACACATACACACACACATGTGCTTGCCCTTGGCTTTATCCAGGGCCTGGCATACATGCATGCCTTTGGGTGGATTCACTCCGACATCAAGTCCAACAACCTCCTCTTGACACACGACGGCGTTGTGAAGCTGTGTGACTTTGGCGTGGCAATAGTGGGCCAAGTGGGCGCCGCCTCCACGCCCGAGACCGACGCGCCCGCCCAAACACAGTCCAGCGCTCCAACAACGTCGGCGCCGTCATGCTACGAGGACTGGCTGCCCCCCGCTGCTCGGCCTCGGCCGGCGGACGGCAACAATCATGCAAAGCAGTTTGCAGGCACGCCGCTGTACATGGCACCAGAGATTATCCGCCGGAAGGGCGTGAGCTCCGCCAGTGATATCTGGTCTGCGGGCATTGTTGCTATCGAACTGGGTGAGTGTGTTGTGTGTTTGTGTGTGTGTTTGTGTGTGTGTGTGTGTGTGTGTGTTTGTGTGTGGTTGTGAGTGTGTGTCTGTGTGCGCATGTGTGTCTGTGTATGTGTGTGTGTCTGTGTGTACGTGCGCGAGCGTGCGTGTATGGCGTTATGTTCCTGCTTGTAGCGTGTCTGTGTGCGTGTTTTGGTGCATCTGCACACATCCCCTGGTGTTTAGGTGTGGTGGCGTGCTGTGCTGGTGTTGCCCAGCTCCTGCTGCTGTTCCATCGCCTTCTGATGACTTTTGCTCTGAGTAACCCTTCGATCTCCCTCGCCCTGCTGTTCACTTCCACTGTGTGATGTGGGAATTGGCGTCCCCCCCCCCGCGGCTGCTGCGTGCAGTGTCTGGATCGCCGCCGTATTCGGACCAGCACCCATTGAAGGCGATGCAGCTGCTTGCTGCCAACGATCCCCCCACGCTGCAAGTCAAGCACACACGCCCCTACGCCGACTGCTGCTGCAAGATGCTCACAAAGGACCCGCAGCAGGTGTGTGTGTGTGTCTGTGTGTGTGCGTGTGTGTCTGTGTGTGTGCGTGTGTGTGTGTGTGTCTGTCTGCTTCTGTCACCGTCTTTCTGCCAATCTGTCTGTCTGTGTGACTCAACGCATACACACACACACACACACACACACACACACACACACACACACACACACAGAGCTGGTCATGCGCTTTCCCTTGTACTTTCCCCCGCCCTCCCATATGGAAGCGAAGCATGTTCATTGGTGTAAGCGCTCTTGCATTCGCATCCACTTCTTACTCACATCTGTGCCCCAACACATACCCACGTGCACACACACACACACACACACACACACACACACACACATTCAACGCGCGTCTCCCGTCTCGTCCGTGAATGTGTGTGCAGCGGGCGACTGCCGAGCACATGCTCAAGGTGAAGCCAATCAAAGGCGCAAAGAACACCAAGAAGCTGTGCCAGTTGCTGAAGACGTACACCTTTGACAGCAAACACGCAGATGAAGGCGACAGCTCTGACGATGATGACGATGACGCCGAGCACAGGCGGCAATTGTACGTCGTTGGTGTGTCTGTGTGTCGTGTGTGTATGTGGGGGATTGAAGCCTTGATTGTGTGCATTCATGTGTGTTTCGTTCGCTCGTTCTTTCGTGCATTTGTTCGTTGTGTGCTTGTGTGCAGGGCACGTTATTGGTGGAATTTGGTGTGTGTGCGTGTGTGTCCCTCGAATTGTTGATTGCGTGCGGTGTTACCCAACTTGCACATGACGCTGCGCATGAGGGTTGCGCCGCATTTCATCTCACCCCTGCTGCTGACGTTTGTCGTTGTTCGTTTTGCCTCCTGCGCACAGTTATGATGACCCGCTCGCATGGGAGTTTTAGGACCACCATTGATGCCTGCTGCAGCTCTGTGTGTGTCTGTGTCTGTGTCTGTGTCTGTGTCTGTGTCTGTGTGTGTCTGTGTGTGTATCCTTTATCACCACAGTTTTGTTTCGCCTGTGTGGGCTGACCAGTTTTTGTGCTGTGATGGCAGCACGCTTCGCGTAACGCATAAGCTTATGCCCGAATACAACCACCCAGCCCACCGTTTGCACCACACACACACACACACACACACACACACACACACACACACACACACACACACACACACACACACACACACACACACACACACACACACACACACACACAGAGCAGATGATTTGTTGAGATGCCCGACACTTTTCCGAATTGTCTGACACATCCCACAACCAAAACAAAGAACCACTGCAACAGCCCGCACGCATGATGGCAGGGGAAGGTCGGCGCAGGGAGCCACAGCGCACATCGTTTGGGGTGTGGGTGCGCTGGCTGCTGTTTGGTGGCTTTGGTGCACACCATTACTATCTCAAGCGAGACTTCCAAGGTAACCCATTGGATGGGCAACTGCGCAACTCTGTGTGGTGTGTGTGTGTGTGTGTTTGTATCTTGTGTATGTGCATGTGTGAGGTGTGCTGTGTCTGTCGCTGCGTCAGGGAGTGTGCTGTTGTGGGACGTTGGGTTGTGGCGTCACAAAGGTGTCCCTGCTTGCTTGGCCGCTCATGCCTCCCTCCCGTTCCGTTTTGGTGGCAGCATTCCTTTGGGCCATTAGCTTTGGAGGATTTGGCATTGGCCTGATTTACGACATGTTCCGCATCAACACATATTTGGACGTACGTGTTGCTGCTCTCGCGGCGCCATACATGCTTGTTCAAGTGCTAACAAGACCGCGAGTCATAACTGCGTCACACACGCATCACACACACAGCCATGTGCTGGCACGTGCACAGGCGAACGAGTTCACGCGAACAGACACAGACACAGACACTCAAGTCCCTCATTGCGGTTGTGACAGCGAGCTCTGCCTGATTCAGACGCACATGCACCACCACACACGACCGTGCTGATCTCCCCTGCACTTTCTGTGATACATCCCACCAAATGCCGCTCGTCCCGGGGTGCTGTGCGCGTGCAGGAGGTCAACAAAACATCCGTGTTCATGGTGAACCGCCGGCAGCTGCTGCAAGCGAGTCGAAAACCAGGTCCCCTGATTGCTAGCACGGCCGTTGTTGTGTTCCCTGCTGTTCGTGATGCCTCACGCTGGCGCTGCATTGACAAGCCTGTATTCCTCCCTCACGCCATTGTCCTGTACACCATTTACAGCCGTCCTCGCCGTGCGAACAATTGGCCAGCTGATCTTTGCCATGTACCTGCGCTTCATTGCCTTTTGGGCTGTTCCCCAAGACCCGCGGGTGAGTCGCATCGTGACGTGCTGGTGTACTTGTGCGTGTGTGTGTGTGTGTGTGTGTGTGTGTGTGTGTGTGTGTGTGTGTGTGTGTGTGTGTCTGTTTGTCTGTCTGTCTGTCTGTCTCCGGGCCCTGTGTTTGTCCATCTGTTTGTCTGTGTGGCGTGGAGTTTGAGGAGTTGGCTTTGTTTCACTTTGTGCAGTGGCTGACGCTGTACTCGTATGTGTACGAACTTGCATGGCGGAACACCAGTTTTCGTTGCCGTGGCCAACTGGAATCGCCGGCATATTCGGAGGCCTCGCCGCTGCGTGGACGGTCGCCAACATTGGTGACCTCGGATACAGAAAGGTGTGTGTGTGTGTGTGTGTGTGTGTGTGTGTGTGTGTCTGTGTGTGTGTGTGTGTGTCTGTGTGTGTGTGTGTGAAGTTACATGAGGTCGCTCTCTCTCTGTCGCTTTTGTCTCTCTTTCCGTGTTGCTTATCTGCTCAAGCCTGTGCCGTTGTGCCCTTACTTCCACAACCTGCGATCCTTCGCCCTGGACGCTGCTAACACCTCTGCACGACCTTGTGCGTCAACTCCACGACAACCAGGGCAACACGCGCGGTGCCTTCATTGGCGCAATGGTCATGGAGGCTCTCCTCGCCGCTGCGCTTCGTGACGAAGGTCTGGTGATGAGCCACAACTGGTATCAATTCTCACATGCAACACCGTCTCCTCAGTGCTGCTGCCGCTCACCTGCTATGCTGTTCTGGCCCGCTGCAGCTGGGGAGGTGGATCACGTCAAGTACGGGGACGCCGGGTCGTGCTTCTGGGTGGCCGTCGTGGCCATCGCCGCCTACGCGTGGTCTCGCCGCTACCTGTCTCCACAGGAAATGGCCGCGCTCCCACGGTGCGCCGCATCTTTTGTGTGTGTGTGTGTGTGTGTGTGTGTGTGTGTGTGTGTGTGTGTGTGTGTGTGTGTGTGTGTGTGTGTGTGTGTTTGTATGTGTGTTTGTATGTGTGTTTGTATGTATGTATGTCTGTGTCTGTGTCTGTGTTCATCAGCCGTTTCAGGTGTGACGCCGGGTTCATCCACCCCACCCACCTGCGTTCCGCGTGCGACATGCTGTAACACTTATCGCCTGCCCTGTCATCACTGCCTTCCTCCCCCCCCCCCCCCCAACTCCTCCTCCGCCACCTCCCCCGCCACGCCAGGCCGTCGGGGTGGTGGCGTGCGCTGCGCTATTTCTTCCGCGTTGCCCTCTTCTGGGCGCTCGTCACCAGCGCATTTGCGTTCCACTCGCGCATCGAACTCAACGAGAAGGAGGACACAGTTGCCGGCCACTGCTACGTGTACATCAACTCGCCGCAGTGGGAGGAGCACAAGCAGGCGTTTTATCTCTTCTACATCCAGTGCTCGGCAGACTTTGACGAGTGCAAGCGACAAATCTGGGAAGCCATCGAGGGGCCCTCTGCGCGAGCTGACTCGTAGGTTCCACACCGCCACACGTGGCTTGTGATGGTGATGATGATGATTGAGAAAGGCTGGGTGAGGGAGAAGATGAATGCCACAACACTCACGTTCTCTTCATTCACACACATCCACACTGAATGTGCACCACTGTGTCTGTGTGTGTGTGTGTGTGTGTGCGTGTGCATGTGCGTGTGCATGTGTGTGTGCATGTGTGTGTGTCTCCAGGGCGTTGTCAACGCTTGACCTTGCACCGGGGGCGTCCATCCGGGAGATTAAGACGGCGTACCGTCGCCGCGCACGCCACCTCCACCCAGACAAGTTCGCATTTGTCCTCTGCATGCGTGCTTGCTTGCTTGCTTGCTTGCTTGCTTGTTCTTGAAGCGATGGTAATCGCGGTTGCATGCCGCCATTGCTTTTTGAAACGTGTCCTCACGCAGGTGTTGCTGTCACTGCACAGGTGCCCAACGGAGGAATGCGCAGCCCAATTCATGGTGAGCTATCAACCGTCGTTGCTTGCGGGATCATATGAACTGCCCATGCGCCTGACTTGCCCACTGTCTCACCCATTCACTCACCCCAAACACCCCGACTCACACATGCACACGAGCAGGAAATGACAAAAGCGTACGAGTATCTGATGCATCGGCATGGACGCGGCACGTGAATGTGTGGTTCTCTTGCGCGCACAACTTTGACCAGAAATCCCCCACCACTTGTTCTGCTACTCGAAAAGCGCTTTCGCCGTTTGTTCCTTCTTCTCTGGCGTTTGCCGCCTCTTCTCCCCCTTGCTGGTGTATGTGTGTGTGTGTGTGTGTGTGTGTGTGTGTGTTTGTGTGTGTGTGCCTGTGTGTGTGTGTGTGTGTGTGTGTGTGTGTGTGTGTGTGTGTGCCTGCGTGGTTGTGCTTCGCCACAACACGCATGCTGATGATGTGGTCACAACTGGCATCTTTGATTCAGTGTATGTTTGTCTATGCCTGTTTGAAATATGCAAGCCATGGAATCACACACACACATGTGCCCGTGCACTCACAAGTAAAAGTGACAGCTGGCCAACGCTGGCACGAAACGCACGTGTTTGCGACTGCCGACGCCTGGGCCGCTACGCACACACGCACGCGCACGCACGTACACTCATAGACAATGTATGCACATGGAGAGAGATGGCGTGTGTGTGTGTGTGTGTGTGTGTGCGTGTGTGTGTGTGTGTGCGTGTGTGTGTGTATGTGTGTGTGTGTGTGTGTGTGTGTATGTGTGTGGGCGTGTGCGGGCGTGTGCGGGCGTGTGCGGGCGTGTGCGGGCGTGTGTGTGATGCGAAATCAAGACGAGTGCAGACCTGTGCTACTTCAGCGCCTGCCCTTGCGCTTTCTCCGCCCGCGCTTCCCGCGCGGACCATCAGCCCACGGATCGTCATCATCGTCGTCATCCTGGGCGTTGATGTCATTCCCTGGGAGCAGCCCGCCCTGCTTCCTGCCGCGCTGCCGCCTCTGTTGCACACGCGACGATTGGGGCGCTTCTGCTGACTCCTCTTCTCGTGCTTTCTCCGCCGGCGGCTGCTGCTGCTGCTGCTGCTGCTGCTGCTGCTGCTGCTGCTGCTGCTGCTGCTGCTGCTTGGCGTACTCTGTGGCAGAAAAGCATCCAGCATGTACAGACAGCCGTGAGCGTGCCGTGCAAGTGAACATAATGCGGTTGGGTCGCAACTGTACTGGCAGGCCACACGACACGGTGTGCTGTCTGCGACTGCGCAGCACAACTCACTCGGGTGGAGCGCGTGCCCGGTGGTGTTGATGTGTTGGAAAAGCTTGTTTCTGCTCGAAAACCCTTGGCCGCACACGTTGCAAGCCAATCCCTAACCCGAAATACACAAACGCGCGCGCATGCACCAGCGAGTTGAGATGATTTGGACTTTGGAGCCCCACACAAGCCGCAAGAGCAACACAAGATTCAACATGATCGAACAACGATCATCTCACCTCTGTGTCCTTTGGCTGTGTAGGCTTGACGGCTGGTTGTTTGCTCTTGTCCTATTCGAGACGTTCAAGGCAGCGTGTGAAGGTAATGAGCAAAACAGGACTATGACAGTGTGGTCGAGAATATGTGTGGTGTTGGGGGGGGGGGTCTGCCTGTCGTGTGTGTGTGTGTGTGTGTGTGTGTGTGTGTGTGTGTGTGTGTGTGTGTGTGTGTGTGTGTGTGTGTGTCTGCTTCCCTCGTATTCTCTGGGTGTGAGCATTGCCTCCACCAGCCCATCCCCAAGCAATCCCTCTCATTCTCTCCTACTTTGCGACGGCGACGCCGGCGTCGGGACGAAGATGGCTGGCCATCGGATGGTTCAGCAGCTTCCGTCGCACCCTCAGCTACGTTCTCATCGCCCTCACCTTCGCCGTCGCTTTCAGATGCCCGAGCATACTGCACCTCCATTCTGACTGCATCCTCCTCATCCTCATCCTCATCCTCATCCTCCTCCTCTTCCTCTTCTTCCTGCTCTTCCTCCTGCTCTTCTTCCTGTTCTTCCTCCTCATCCTCCTGCTCGCTTTGGTCTTCCTCTTCTTCCTCCTCTGCTTCTTCTTCCTCCTCGTCCAAGAAGGCCCGCAAGCTCAGCTGCTCAAGTTCATCCAAGAAATCATCATCACCGTCCACGTCGTCTGTGTTCAGGCCACCCAGCCCGCGCTCATCGTCCCCGACAGCCACATCCATCTCCGCCGCAGCATCGTCTTCCGCCAGCAGATCGCGCTTCAACTGCTCCACCTTCTGTTTGTGCTTCTTTGACCGCTCGTGATTCGCCAGCCTGCATTGCACATGTGTGTGCGTGTGTGCATGTGTGTGTGCGTGGAAAGCGAGTGATAGAGACAGGAGCCAACGCGCAGTCAGTTGACGAGTGCAAATCTCTCGCCGTTTCCTGCAAAGTCACGCGTCTGCCCAACGTACTGTTTGGCTGCTTTGAAGACCTTATTGCACGCAACACACTCGTGCCGTTCCGCAGCGTCATCTTCCTCATCAGCATCGCCTGGGAGTTCAAAGAAACCAACCATAATGAATCAGGTGCGTGCGGTGGAACGAGCGCAACAGACAATCGTGCTCGCCGAAGACACAGCAAAAGGCAAAAGGAGGACATGAGATACGATACACGCAAGCAAACGAGGGCACTCGGGAAAGAGGGTGGGACAGAAACAGTCGCATTCACTGGCTCACGCACCAAACTGCTGATCAAAGTACGCGTCAAGGGCGCTAAGATCATCCTCCCGGTCTGCCATCACGCGCTGTGCCTGAGCCACCAGCCGTTCTTCTTGTCGCGCACGCTCTTCGGCGAGGCGCTTTTCCTGGCGAAGAGGAGTGGACGCAATGCATTTGAAAACAGGCGAGAGTCCAGCAGCACCACATTCCACACGGATGACGCAGCGCACACGCGCAGTAAGCACACGGCAGGCACAGACAGATGCACAGAGCGCGCGCTCACAGCATGCGTACATCGCAAGTGGGGCAAGCCAACCTTTGCTTCTTGTCTGCGCTGCTCTTCCTGTTGTGCTCGCTCACGCTGTTCGCGCACTTCCTCCAGGTAGCGCTGATACCTCTTGTCGCGCTTCTTGACAAAGCGCACAAGTTGCTGTGGGTCAGGTGCGCACAAGCAAGGCAAGTCAAAGAGACATGAGACGTACACACTGAAACGAAGCACGCTTCAGCAGTTGGCATTCCGATGCACAGACGCAAGAAACCACTTGATCGCTCACCCGAACAGTGGCCACATATTCCTTCTTTGCAGTCGCTCGCAACTTCTTGTTCTCCTTCTCCATCAGCCGGCGCACGCGGCGGTTGGGTGCCTGCGATATCACCAGCAGCAGATGGGACAAGCGACACATCAGCGCAACACAAGCGAATCGTCACTGTGACGCACACGGCAATGTACTCCGCGCCGCGCACAAATGTGGCAAGGAAGACCAAGCGCTCCTGTTGGCCTCCAGCATGGAAGTGACACGCTGTCACAAGAACGCCAGCCAGGGTGAACCACAAGACGAGGCCATGCAAGCAAAGGCAGACAAAAGCATCACAGCCCAACATACGTCGCGAAGGTCCCATTTATCGCATGAATGAAAATGGCGACGCGTGGTGAATGCATCCCAGTGCTTATAAAATGGCCGGACGACCTTCTGGACATTACTCCTGCTGTCTCCTGTGGTGGTGGTGGTGGCGAAGCAGGGTGGTGAACGCAACCAAGGACGACACGACAACAGCTTAAAAGGAGCGGCCATCACATGCGGTTTGTTTGTTGGCTGTTCTCAACGACACAAGCAGCACACATGTACACGCATGTGCGCGCACACACACCAAAGCTGGGAATATCCTTGTCGCTGGAGAGCTTCATGATGAGCTGTTCATCTTCAACAATGCGCTGGAAAAGCTCTCGATACACGGTGTAGAAGCCCTGACGTATCAGGAAACATGGGAGAAGCACGGTAGAAGTAAGGTCACACCCATGACATTCAAACGCATCAGGTTGAGTTTGAACAGGCACGAGCACAGACCGAACCTGGGGGCTGTCGTCATAACCAGTGAAGGCGGTCGTGGAGAAGTACGGCATCACATCCACACCCTCTGCACCATCGCCGCCGTGTGCTGCAATGTGATGTTGGCAAATGCACAAAACAAAGCTCAGCGTGTTAGAAGACGGGCACAGCACACGCAACGTGTGTGTGGGGGGGGGGTCGCTGTGTGTGTGTGTGTGTGTGTGTGTGTGTGTGTGTGTGTGTGTGTTGTCTGTGTCTGTGTCTCTCGTGTTTCTGACTCTTGCGCTTTTCAAATTTCGCGGGAGAAAAAAAATAAATAAAAATTTCGTTTGGTGGGTGTGCGTGTGCGTGTGTCTATGTGTCTGTCTGTCTGTGTGTGTGTGTGTGTGTGTGTGTGTGTGTGTGTGTGTGTGTGTGTCTGTCTGTCTGTCTGTCTGTCTGTCTGTCTGTCTGTCTGTCTGTCTGTGTGTGACATTGTCTCAGCCTGTGTCTGTGTCAACTCACTGTCTCACATTCGTGTCACGTCATGCCATGCCAACTGCTCGTTGTGTTTCTTGTTAAAGCCTTGCCTGGCTGCAATCATTTCAATACAACCCAGTCTGCTGGCGCGATTGCACGGATGACAAAGCCGAGCGCTGTGAGGACGAGAGGCGAGGAGGGCAAGCGGCGGCATCCACACCAGGTGGCAAGTGTGCCATCGGTGGTGGTGGTGGTGGTTGTTCTTTTCGTTGCTCTCCTCCTTCTTGTTTCGTACGTGGTCTGTGTACACCAGGGAATGAGTGCAACGCCAGATCCCCAAACGCCATCTGCAAAGTGTATGTGTGTGTGTGTGTGTGTGAACAAGTGTGACAGGAACGCAAACGAGGAACAGGGTCCCAACCAGCAGAATTTGCGAGACGAAGAGACGAGGAGACGGAGGAGGAACG
>NW_004754904.1:504097-512887 GCF_000188695.1 Salpingoeca rosetta | reverse complement strand
AATAGTTGGGTGGTGGTGGGGGCGAAGCAGGGTGGTAACGCAACCCAAGGCCGACACGACAACAGGTTAAAATGAGCGGCCATCACATGCCGTTTTGTTTGTTGGCTGTTCTCAACGACACAAGCAGCACACATGTACACGCATGTGCGCGCACACACACCAAAAGCTGGGAATATCCTTGTCGCTGGAGAGCTTCATGATGAGCTTGTTCATCTTCAACAATGCGCTGGAAAAGCTCTCGATACACGGTGTAGAAGCCCTGACGTATCAGGAAACATGGGAGAAGCACGGTAGAAGTAAGGTCACACCCATGACATTCAAACGCATCAGGTTGAGTTTGAACAGGCACGAGCACAGACCGAACCTGGGGGCTGTCGTCATAACCAGTGAAGGCGGTCGTGGAGAAGTACGGCATCACATCCACACCCTCTGCACCATCGCCGCCGTGTGCTGCAATGTGATGTTGGCAAATGCACAAAACAAAGCTCAGCGTGTTAGAAGACGGGCACAGCACACGCAACGTGTGTGTGGGGGGGGGGTCGCTGTGTGTGTGTGTGTGTGTGTGTGTGTGTGTGTGTGTGTGTGTGTGTGTGTGTGTCTGTGTGTCTGTGTGTGTGTGTGTGTGTGTCTGTGTGTCTGTGTGTGTGTGTGCGTGTGCGTGTGCGTGTGCGTGTGCGTGTGCGTGTGCGTGTGTCTATGTGTCTGTCTGTCTGTGTGTGTGTGTGTGTGTATTACTGTGTGGCTGTGTGTGCGTGGGTGTCTGTCTGTCTGTCTGTCTGTCTGTCTGTCTGTCTGTCTGTCTGTCTGTGTGTGACATTGTCTCAGCCTGTGTCTGTGTCAACTCACTGTCTCACATTCGTGTCACGTCATGTCTGTCTGTCTGTGTGTGTGTATTACTGTGTGTGTGTGTGTGTGTGTGTCTGTGTCTGTGTGTGTGTCTGTGTCTGTGTCCGGATGACAAAGCCGAGCGCTGTGAGGACGAGAGGCGAGGAGGGCAAGCGGCGGCATCCACACCAGGTGGCAAGTGTGCCATCGGAGAATGGCTTCCCGGTGCTTGTCGTACCACGCTCGTTCTTGTGGATCGCTCAGGACGGCATATGCGGCCTGCACGAGCTGAAATTGCTGCGTTGCTTCCTCTTCATTGCCACGATTCTTGTCTGACAATGCAGCACAAAGCACAGGAGTTTGAGAACAGGGGGAACACAGAAGGTTTGCGAAGGCAGAAGGACGAATCACTCCCCTCCCCCATGCGCAGGAGCACGGGCACCTGGGTGAAGCTGCCGCGCCATGCGGCGATAGGCCTTCTTCAACTCATCATCTGTGGCGCTCTGCTCCACACCCAGCACCTGCGTGTTGTGTTGTGTTGTGTTGTGTTGTGTTGTGTTGTGTTGTGTTGTGTTGTGTTGTGTGGTGTTGTGTTGTGTGGTGTTGTGTTGTGTTGTGTTGTGTTGTGTTGTGTTGTGTTGTGTTGTGTTGTGTTGTGTTCATCAGTGATGAGAGACGCTGGAAACGCCACAAAAGGAGAAACACACACACACACACACACACATCAGCTGCACACACACACACACACCACACACACACACACACACACACACACACACACACACACACACACACACACACACACACACACACACACAACCTCGTAATGGCACTTCATCATCGTGGGGGGGGGGGTTTCAACGTGGTGTCAGAAAAATAGGATATCGGGCTAAATATAGTTGTATGAGCGGCCATCAGAGCGCTGTTTGCTTACGGAATTGTGCGAGTTCGCTGTACTCGGGAAGGTAAAGGTCCACGTGCAGATTCCACGCGTGTTGCGATAACGTTAGACAAACTGAATGAAGACTGATGTGAATAATAAGAGCCTCGTGCAAGAGAAGATGAAATCCATGAGCTTTGCAAACCTCATGAAACAGGATTCCCGTCAGCGTGATGTGGATGCAGATGGTATCAAACCAGTGTTGACGTTTGTGTATGTGACTGTGTGATTGTTCAGGCAATCAGTAGTATGGAGCGTTCACGTTCACTGGAGACAACGCACCACATCATTTACGTTTTGTCCATTAGTCACTTCAAAACTTTGGCGGCGTGGCAGAATCAACACTGCAATAGAAAAAAAAAACCAAAGGAACTGGCAGAAGATCAACGAGTGGCCGTGGCTACTCACGGGTGCAGGTCGGGTGCTGCGCTCTCACAACAGGCGCGTTGACATCCACTTCTGTTCCTGCGTATGCGTCTACTCACACTCATGTGCTTGTTTGTCATTTGGTAGCATTAATCTCGGGGGGCCGAAACGTGTGTGCTAAATTGTCGTGGACATGATGTTTGGTGTTCACGTGCTTGCCAGACGAATAACGTCGTAGCCTGGTGCGACGAGGTGTTGACAAGCATGCCATATCTGCTTCATCATGTCATTGTCCTCCCTTCTCCAGTTGCAGCCCGAAGAATTTCATATCGCTCATTTGCCTGTCCTGCGTTGTGGAATGTTCACGTCACATTTTCCTACAACATGTTGCACGTACAGTGTGTCGCATTTGTGTTTGCTCAATGTTCTGCAAATGGTGAGGGACTGCGTGGACCAGCTTCATCAGGTCGTCGCCAAGTATCTTGTGGTGTCATTCCGCGTCGTGCTTCTGCCGCGCTACGGCACCAGCCTCTTTGGCAGCGATACTACCCGCTCCATGGGTGTCTAGGCAGACTACTGTTGACATCACTGTTCCAGTGGCAATGCTTGCTGAGTCAGCAAATTCTCAACTCTCTCTCTTGCCAAGACAATTTCCTACACAACACACAGCACACACAGCACACACAGCACACACTTCACACACAGCACACACACACAAGTCTCCAACAACAGCACCACCACCATGAACTTGCAACAGATTATGAGACCCAGCTCAATTAGCGCAGACGGCATCAAGGTCTTCGCTGGCGCTGAGCAGGATGCCAACCTCTTCTTCATCACCGTCGAGGCCAAGCTCATCGCCGCTGGCATCGACGCTGGCATCATCGCCGAGGGTGGTGCTGACCACCAAGGAGACGGGCAGGCCCCAGCAGCTGCCTCATCGCCGAGCCCAAGCGCCCACGGTGCTTCGGTTCCCCGCACTCGCTCCCGCGCTCAACGCGGCCCTCGCCGCACTGGCGTCCGCCACGACGCGGGGGACCACGACGACGATGACGACGACGAGGGCGATGGCGACGACCACGGCGTTCAGCCATCTTCCTCCTCTTCCTCTCTCCCTGCGTCCGCCACTCCGAGCGGAGGAGCGCACGTGGCGTCCCGAGCCTCTGGCCTGCTGGATCCCCGTGATCCACAGGTTGACGCAGCCATCTTCGCGTTCCTCCTTGGCGTCCTGACGGGACACCCGCTGCAGCTGGCCATCACCGACAACCGTGGCCGCTCCGGTGTGCTTGCGCTGCGCCGCCTCCGCGAGCGCTACATCCGCAGCGGCAAGGACCACGTCAGCCGCCTCAGACAGCAGCTCTCCTCGACCACCTGGTTGCCCACGGACACCGTCGACACGTTCATGTCCCGCATCACGGACATCAACTCGCAGCTCCTCGCTGCCGGCGTGTCCATCCCGGAGGACGACCTGCGCACCCTCGTCCGCAACGAACTCCCCGCAGAGTTTGATGTGGCGATGCGGTTCATGGAGCGCGAGGACCCGCCGCCGTCACTGTCCAAGATGACGGCGGACCTCATCCAGGAAGAGCGACGCCTGCATCGTCCCAAGAAGCGCACGCCTGTGCTCGCCATCGGTGGGCCAGGCTCTGGCTCCTTCGCTGCATCGCCGATGCACGCTGGCACGTCGCCCTCTGACACGAGCGGTGGACCATGCTGTCCACCTGCAGAGCGCGTGACTTGCGCGTTTTGCAGCTTCCGCGGCCACTGCGCGCAGCAGTGCCGCAAGCTGCAGGCGGCCAAGCGCTACCACGTCATCGATGTGCGGCAGATCCTGGCTACGCTTCGCAACCACGGCAACGGCTGTTGAGACACGACAGGTGGTGTGTGTGTGTTTACTGTAGGCAAACGCAACAAACAAGAACACAAGGAGAATGAACAAGCACAGCAAGCTGCTGCCAAATCAACTCGGGCAGCACGCTCAAACAAACACTAGACAAGTGCACACACAGTCAATGACGCTGCCAAGGCGACATGGGCAGCGTGTGCGCGAACACAAACAATCTAAACAATGAGCAGCATGCATACATGCGCGCAGAGCAATGCTAAGCATGGCATGAATGCTTGCAGGCAAGCATACACAACAGACAACACTTCACAACACTGCATGACACGCACACATGGCATTTGCCAAGCATGACGGGCATGCACACACACATGGCACACATGACACACAACTCACGTGTGCAGAAGGAGGAGGAGAGGAGAGGCAGTTGGCACACATGCCAGCAGAGAGAAAGGAATGTTTGTCAACGGAAAAACCACAAAGCAGGTGTTGTTGGCAAACAAGACAAAACCACATGAGAAGGCAAATTAGGAAGGACTCAACACAAAACAGAAACTCACTGACTCTCAACACTCCCCCTCAACTGCCTTCCTCTGCTCCGCCTCAGCCGTCGAGGTTCCCACCAGTCGTGGCAGGTGCTGCTCGAAGGTCTGCTTGTCCAGTGCCTTGGTCAGCGCGTCGGCAACCATCCGCGTGCCGGGACAGTGCTGCAGCACAATGGTTCCGTCGGCGATGAGCTCCCGCACGAAGTGGTGGCGTACCCGGATGTGCTTCGTGCGCGGCTTGGTGACGTGGTCGTTGCCGATGGCGATGGCCGCCTGGTTATCTGTCAGCATCTTGGTGGCTCCAGCCTCGGGCTCGTCGAGGTCCATGAGCAGCTGCCGCAGGAAGACGACGTCCTGCGCTGCTGCGGAGACGGCCATGTACTCGGCCTCGGCGGTGCTCAGCGCAACCGTGGGTTGCAGCCGGCTGCTCCAAGACACAAGACAGCCGTTGATGTAGCAGGTGAAGCCCGTCGTGGAGCGGCCCGTCAGCTGGTCTGTGCCGAAGCTGGCATCGCTGTAGCACACAAGAGAGAGATTTTACAAGCGGCAATGCAGGAAAATTGACGGTGTGGTTTGTGGTTCGGCGAAGGTGGCGGAGTTTGACTTTTACGACGGCTTTGCCGTTGGTTTGTCGTGGGCGCGCGGGATGCCTCGGTCTTCGTCTTGGCGCCAAAGGCGGTACCTCAGGCGCTTGTTGATGCTTGCTATGCTGTCTTCGAGGGTTGACATGGCATTGGTCTTAGTTGCGCGACTCCTGTCACTGTGTAAACGGCCCCCACGTGTGAGGTGTGACCCGGGGGCGAGGCTTGATCTGCATCGCATTGACCCTGGGGCATTCTACCGCTTGTTCCGCGTCAATACTGTGGACGATATGCTTCGGTTGGCGGATGCACTTCGCATCCCAGACACGTACGTTACTCGCCATGGATACAGGTATGCAAATGGTACACCGATACGGATTAGTCGTAGCTGATGGGGCTTAATTGTGCACTTGGTTGTTCAAGGGTTGATCGCTGATGGGAATGTCGTGTGTGGCATCAGGGCCCGTGGCGTGGAGGCGCTGGCACTGTTACTCTACAGACTGGCATACCCTTGTCGGCTCGTGGAGATTCAGATTGCGCTTGTGGCATGGAGTGAAGCAAAGATCTCAAGTGTTATCAACTGCGTCCTGGATGACCTCTTCGCGCGATACAAGAACAAGGTGTGCTGTTCCTGGCCTTGCACGTCATGCATGTCTGTATTGAACTGCTCTGGTCTTACTTGGCCACCTTGTGTTTGTTTGGTACAGATTGCGTTTGATGAAACTATGCTGTCCAAGGAGCGGTGCAAGCTGTATGCTGACACCTTGGAACGAAAGGTTAGTGCGTGTGTGTGCATGCGTGTGTCTGTGTGCATGCGTGTGTCTGTGTGCATGCGTGTGTCTGTGTATGCCTGTGTCTGTGTGCATGCGTGTGTGTGTGTGTGCATGCGTGTGTGCATGCGTGCGTGTGTGTGTGTGTGCGTGTGTGTGTGTGCGTGTGCGTATGTGTGTGTGCATGCGTATGTGTGTGTGCATGCGTATGTGTGTGTGCATGCGTGTGTGCGTGTGTGTGTGCATGCGTGTGTGTGTGCGTGTGCGTATGTGTGTGTGCATGCGTGTGTGCGTGTGCGTGTGCGTATGTGTGTATATCTGTGCGTCTGTGTGCGTCTGTGTGTGTGCGTGCGTGTGTGTGTGCGTGTTTGCTAATGCAAGCTCACCCCCCCCCACTAGGGCTGCCCAGCACCTCCCCACTTCTTCGGTTTCATTGACGGGACCGTGAAGTCTGTTTGTCGTCCTGTTATCTTTGAGGATATCCTCTATACAGGTTACAAACGGACGCACGCCATCAAGTTCCAGGGGGTCATGACCCCCTGTGGACTGATGGCGAGTTTCTTTGGACCGTTCCCAGGGACTCACCACGACGCCAGGATGTACCATGAGTCCCGCGTGGAGGGACACATCAACAGACTTGGTACGTTGTCACGTTGTCAGAGGCTGCTTGTGTCATAGCAACTTGCTAGTGAGGTTGGCGGATGTGCGATCAACGACCTTTGAACTGTCCATCCCATTGTATTGCCTTTGCTCCCGCCTGCAGATGTCCCCGATGGCTATATGCTTTATGGGGACGGTGCGTATCCCTGGGGCCCCAGGCTTCGACGGCCTTTCCGACAGCCGCCCGCAGGAAGTGCAAAGGTGAGGCCCGATGATGTGCACAAAACGTGCACACATACACCACCTTCACTTACATCCTTACTGGCTGCAATCGAACCAAGACAACGTATCCACCTCGCACAGCCACCGAACGCTGTGTTTGCATACTCAATTACTCTCGCGTCTGCACCTATCCATGTGTGGTGGGCGACTTTAGCGACGGCACAACTACTTGATGTCAAAGTTTCGGCAAAGGTGTGTGTGCGCGTGTTTGTGTGTGTGCTCGCGTGTGTTGTCTTGCGTGTGTGAGAGCGTGTGTGTGCGTGGTGAACTCCAGAGCCTCCTATTGTTATGCTCTCGTGCCATTCGTTCAACGACTGACAAAAACATGCATACTTGCTTACATCTGATGCAGTGTGGAATGGGGCTTTGGCAAGCTCTTCACAATCTTTGCGTTCCTTGACTTCGGCAAGAACCTCAAGGTGCTGTGGCAACCTGTCGGTAAACTATGCCTTGTCGCGTGTTTACTCTGCAATTGTCACACCTGTTTGTACGGGTGTGAGACGTCTGACTTCACGGGTCTGGATCCCCCTGAGCTTGAAGAGTATGTGTGATCATGGCCACCTCTGTCTTTGTTTGTCGCTTCTATATGAACGCAGTGTGTGATGTCGATTAGCTCTGCATGCAAATGGTGTATTAAACACGCACAGATGAACTGCCGATCACAGACACACACACACACACACTCACGCACATGCTCACGCGCACACGAATGGGCGTGAAACGGCTGAGAAGGCACACACGCTTCACAAACACACAAGCACGTAAAATGAGAGTTGAAGACACACAGCAGGACAGCGGTCGCTAGATGATGCGGAAGCCTTATGGTGTTCTCTCTTCGCCCGAAGGTGATGGCGGCGGCAAAAGCCTGTCGGTGACCAGTTTGGCATCGCAAGTCTAGCTCGGTTCTGTCTTTTCATGCAAACGCCATCAAGAAAGACGCACGGGGCGGCTATGTGACTCAATAGCAGGTTGTAACAATGCTCTACAAACGCCGCAATGTAATTGCAAGCACCCATCGAACAGACACCACGGATACAATGACAACGAGAACATGCTTACCTCTCTTGCTGTTCCCTTGCGCGCTTGCAATCCTCAAGGAGCGCGTCAAGTGCCCGATGAAATACCTGCGTGTCGTCGATTGACTTGGATCGATGGTTCTTCTTGGGTTTCTTGGGTGTTGGCACGTCATCCACCGACTCAGCGATCCTGCCAGACTGCATGGCCGCGTCGATCATCTCTTGCTCTTCTGCTTGGCGCTGCTCGCGTGCGAGCGTCGTTGCCGATTTGGAGGGGGCCGCACTTGCCTGCTCGATGAACAGTGTTGCGGCCTGCATGACGCCTTCACCAAACGGAGGTGTGTTTGCGGTCCCTGCAAGCAGACAGCAAATGACACACATTGTTGACAGTGATTGAGTGCGTCAAGATTGGCAAGGTTGTACGTAGATCAGAGATGCAAAGGAGGTGGCAAGAAAGCAGGCAAGCACAGCCTACAGAAGACCGTACCTGTTGATGGCTTCTTCTTCAGGTAGTCGCGGACGATGCTGATCACCTCCTGCACAATCCGTCGAACCTTCCTAACAGTCACTGCTCGCATAAAATCAACATCACCCTCGTCCTGCAGCTGCCGGACAAAGCGATTGGTTGTGTTGGCCCATAGTTCTCCCACGCCATAACGACCCTCTCTTTGAGGTACTCCTTCAGCAATTGCAATGTTGATAACGTCGGCCTATGTGTTTGCAGAATGACATGTTCACACCCAACAGTGCAAGCCAAATGAGCTTCACTGAGGCGAATATGCACACACAGGCACACACATACACACACAGGCACACACATACACACACAGGCACACACAGACACGCACAGACGCACACGCAGACAGACACGCACAGACACACACAGACACAGACACAGACACCGATGCACACACAAACAAACAACACACACACACAGGCACACACAGGCACATACCTTGAACTCGTCCGTCCAAGTGACCCGTGCTGAGAGGCGGTGTCGCTCGACTGGCGAAGTGGACGAT
>NW_004754904.1:499235-500945 GCF_000188695.1 Salpingoeca rosetta | reverse complement strand
TTGCAACAGGCAGCAGAAAGCATCCACATCATCTGGTCTCACACGGGTCGCCGCTCACGCTGCATTCACCAACGACGTGGCAGCCCTGACGGTTCACAGGCACCACAGGCCATGTGCCTTACACCAGGCCTCGTCTGACACGCCCTTCCTGTCCGTCATAGGGCCTCTGATCAGCGAGGACCACAGGCACGCCTTCCACGGGCCGGTTCTCTGCGCTGACCGGGCACCACAGGCACCATAGATGATCCTTTTCTGCGACTCTTTCCCACGAGCGTTTCATTCATGCAATACTTCTCCCACACTGTGCCTTCCTCAACACGCACGCACCAAGTCACTTCCTACCATGAGCGCGCCCCAACCAACGTCCTCACCACAATACACACTACATTTCTTTGAGACTTCTGTTCACGTTCAACGACGCTTTACTCGATATGCTGACTCGAGAGTTCCCACACACTCAGACCAATGCAGATCATCAAGGGGTGCAACGCCACGGTAACTGTCTAAGATCATGTTGTCACGAATGCATATCACATGGCGCATGTCTAAGTTCTCAGGGGGATGCACAACAAGGAGCAACATCTGTCGCTGTCGCCCAAGCTTGAACACGGTACGACGAGGTCGGCGCCCACGCACAGCTGTCACCGTGTACGAGTTGGTACTGAGCCACTCCAGCGGGATGTTGAGTGACCAATTCCCTGGTGCTCTCTTCGGCTTGCCCAAGCCAGCGAGCGACCAACCGTTCCGGCGGTACTGGCGACAATACCGCAGGCGGATTTTCTCAAACGAGGCAGGCGAAGCAACCACGCCCGAAAGCAGGTTGTTCACAGCATGCAATGCGCATCGAGTGCCTACTTGCTTCTGAACTAACCCATCACCTGCCCAGGACATCCCCACTGAGGATGGCCGCTTAACGGCGGTTTTCTTGAGATTGCTCATCTGCGATTGAGGTGAACTCGCACACACAGCAACTGTTCTGCGACGTTTCTTTGTCTTGGCCCACTTGAGCAATTTTCTCACGGATATGGTTTTCGGTTCAGTTTGCACACTTGTGGGTTTTGCCTTTGTACAATTTTTTGATTCGGATGAATTTTTTCGGATGAATTTTTTTTATTCTATTTCGATTCGATGCACAATTAACGATTTTGTGCCGCCAAACATTTGAATCGAGCATGTCACTGCAAGTCACCACAGGTCACTGATGGAGGACTTCACGGGTACTGCACACAGCAGCTCTTCACTGGAGGGACTCGACATCAGCAAGCACGCCACTGCGGGGGAGTGTTGACATCACTGTTCCAGTGTCAATGCTTGCTGAGTCAGCAAATTCTGCTGTAAACGTTTCTGTGCACGTGCGCCCAGAAACGGGCGTTTCTGGTTGTTTTGCCACGTGGCACTTCTCTCTCTCCTCCAGTTTTCTGTGTATGTGTGAGAGTGTCTCTCAGTTCATGTTCATTCATCCTACATCCTTGTTTGCTCCACAACTCAAGTAAACACACACAACTCTCTCTTGCCAAGACAATCTCCCACACAACACACAGCACACTCTGCACACACAGCACACACAGCACACACACACACACAAGTCTCCAACAACAGCACCACCACCATGAACTTACAACAGCAACCTCAAGGACCCGACTGGCCGCTTGGGCCGCTGGGCGCTCGCCCTTCAGGACATGGACTTCGACGTCGTTCACAAGCCAGGCA
>NW_004754904.1:496264-497819 GCF_000188695.1 Salpingoeca rosetta | reverse complement strand
GTGGAAGGCTGCCCGAGTGAAGGCTGGTCCTGTGGTGCGCGCCGTCAGAGGTCCTGACGCGGGAGTCGAAGGACGTGGCGACCGGCCCGAATGAGGACGGGCCCGTGGCTGGCAGCCTGGCAGAGGACGCTGGTCGAACAGCATCGTGCAGAACTGAGCCGTCTTGGGCCGAGGGAGGATCTTCGTGAGGAGATCTGCGATCATGTGCTCCGTGGCGAGGTAGCTCAGCACAATCCTCTTGGTGTCGACGCACTCGCGGATGTAGTGGTACTTGACGAGGATGTGCCGCATGTGCGAGGCGGCGTGTTCGGCAACGCGCTGCGCCGGCTGGTTGTCCGTGTGGACGAGCGTGGGCTCGCACAGGACGGCGCCGGTGAGCTCCTCCTGGAGTTGGCGAAGGAACATGAGTTCCTGTGCGGTGGCTGCGAGAGCCATGTACTCCGCGTCGGCGGAGGCTGTGGCCACAGTGGCCTGCAGCTTGGAGTTCCAGGACACGGGGCCCGTGGAACAGAAGACGACGAAGCCCGTGCGGGAACGTCGCGTGTCAACGTCGGAGGCGAAGGACGCATCCGAGTACGCTGAGAGCACGCCGTCGGCAGTGCTGCCGTTGCTGGCGTCGCCAGTGGCGGCGTACTTGATGGTGTAGGACAAGGTGCCCTTGATGTAGCGAAGAAGGTGCTTGGCAGCCTTCCAGTGGTCCATGCCGAAGTGCTGCATGCGGCGAGACAGGATGGAGACAGCCGCCGAGATGTCTGGGCGCGTCATCGTCGCAGCATAGAGGAGGGAGCCAAGCAACTCGCGGAACGGCACGTCCGGGAGTGGCTCCTCCTTGTCGGCTGGTTTGTCGACGTAGCCCGTGCAGAGCGGCGTGCCGACAGGCTTGCAGTCAGCCATGCCGAAGGTCTCCAGCACGTTGCGCAGGTAGTGCTCCTGGCTCATGGTGACGGTCCTGGCCTTGCGGTCATGGCGCACCTTGATGCCGAGACATATGTCTGGGCTGCCGAGGTCCTTCATCTTGAAGCGCTTGGAGATGGCCTTCTTGAACGCGGCCATGTCGCTGTCGCTGTCGGCGAAGATGAGCAGGTCGTCCACGTAGACGGCAACCCACATCACTTTGCCACCCTTGCAGGTGCGGCGGTAGATGCAGGCGTCCGTGGCTGTGGCGACGAAGTCCTGCTCGCGCATCCAGGCGTCCAGCGTGTGGTTCCACAGGCGCGGGCTCTGCTTCAGCCCATACAGCCCGCGCTTGAGGCGCAGGACTGTACTCGGGGAGAAGATGCCGTCGACGGCCGGTGGCTGGACGTAGATCTCGTGATCCACGGGCGCGTTGAGGAAGGCCGTGTTGACGTCCATCTGCTGGATGCCCATGCCACGCGCGACGGCCATGGCGAGCATGGTGCGGATGGCTGCGATGGGTAGCCGTCGGGCAAAGGTGTCCGTGTAGTTGACCACCGTGGACCTGGAGTAGCCCTTTGGCAACCCAGCGCGGTGTCATAAGTAGATGAACTTAGCCAGATCTTCACACTTCTTAGGGAAGATGACCATGCTGCGGAGC
>NW_004754904.1:494546-495335 GCF_000188695.1 Salpingoeca rosetta | reverse complement strand
GAAGTCCTGGCTCTTGAAGACGGCGTCGCTGTCCGTCTGGAGCGTGGCGCCTCGGAGCGCGTTGACGACGTGGCGGTCCTTGCGCAGCTGCTCCAGGGCCGCGCCGACGTCGTTCTTGTGCCGGATGAGAAACGTCCAGGCGAAACGCGTGCAGTCGTCGATGAAGGTCAGCGCGTAGCGTGCACCTCGCAGCGACGTCTCCTCCAGCGGACCGGCGATGTCGGCGTAGAGCAGCTGGCATGGCCCAGCGCTGCGTGGAGCAGACTGCTTCGGGATGGAGGCGCGCGTGCTCTTGCCAAGCGCACATGGTCCACAGGTGACGATGTGCTTGGAAGAGGCCTGGGCAATCTGCTGCCGGATGGCGTCGACGGCCGCGCTGCTGCGATGGCCTAGCACGTCGTGTGCAGAGGCACCCTCGTCAGCATCCTCGGCTTCCCCATCGCTGCTGTGCACGAGCTCCCCCGCAAGCGCCGTGGCTTGTTGGGAGGTCGTGGTGCTGGCGTAGAGGAAGAGGTGGCCGGTGTCCTTGGACGGCAGCAGAGGCACGCTCCATGTGGGCAAACTGGATGCGGCTGTCGTCCACAGCAATGACGACGGAAGCACCCACGACGCGCGCGAGTCACCAGGTTTCAGCGCCAGTATGTTGTAATTGATGTCGGGGACATGCAGCACGTTCTTCAGCGTGATGGTGCCTGGAGCGCCGTCGGTGCCAGTCACGCAGAGCACGGCGTCGCCCTTGCCGATGACCGTGACGGTCTAGTTGATGGCAACGCTGACGTGTTGCGTGAC
>NW_004754904.1:489319-493910 GCF_000188695.1 Salpingoeca rosetta | reverse complement strand
GACGAGGGTGCGCAGGTCGTCCTCCGGGATGGACACGCCGGCAGCGAGGAGCTGCGAGTTGATGTCCGTGATGCGGGACATGAACGTGTCGACGGTGTCCGTGGGCAACCACGTGGTCGAGGACAGCTGCTGCCTGAGACGGCTGACGTGGTCCTTGCCGCTGCGGATGTAGCGCTCGCGGAGGCGGCGCAGCGCAAGCACACCTGAGCGGCCACGGTTATCGGTGATGGCCAGCCGCAGCGGGTGTCCCGTCAGGACGCCAAGGAGGAACGCGAAGATGGCTGCGTCAACCTGTGGATCACGGGGATCCAGCAGGCCAGAGGCTCGGGACGCCACCTGCGCTCCTCCGCTCGGAGTGGCGAAAGAAGGGAGAGAGGAAGAGGAGGAAGATGGGTGAGCGCCGTGGTCGTCGCCATCGCCCTCGTCATCGTCGTCATCATGGTCCGCCACGTCGTGGCGGGCGCCAGTGCGGCGCGGGCCGCGTTGAGCGCGGGAGCGAGTGCGGGGACCCTGTAGAAACACGACAGGTGGTGTGTGTGTTTACTGTAGGCAAACGCAACAAACAAGAACACAAGGAGAATGAACAAGCACAACAAGCTGCTGCCAAATCAACTCGGGCAGCACGCTCAAACAAACACTAGACAAGTGCACACACAGTCAACAGAGCTGCCAAGGCGACATGGGCAGCGTGTGCGCGAACACAAACAATCTAAACAATGAGCAGCATGCATACATGCGCGCAGAGCAATGCTAAGCATGGCATGAATGCTTGCAGGCAAGCATACACAACAGACAACACTTCACAACACTGCATGGCACGCACACATGGCATTTGCCAAGCATGACGGGCATGCACACACACATGGCACACATGACACACAACTCACGTGTGCAGAAGGAGGAGGAGAGGAGAGGCAGTTGGCACACATGCCAGCAGAGAGAAAGGAATGTTTGTCAACGGAAAACCCACAAAGCAGGTGTTGTTGGCAAACAAGACAAAACCACATGAGAAGGCAAATTAGGAAGGACTCAACACAAAACAGAAACTCACTGACTCTCAACACTCCCCCTCAACTGCCTTCCTCTGCTCCGTCTCAGCCGTCGAGGTTCCCACCAGTCGTGGCAGGTGCTGCTCGAAGGTCTGCTTGTCCAGTGCCTTGGTCAGCGCGTCGGCAACCATCTGCGTGCCGGGACAGTGCTGCAGCACAATGGTTCCGTCGGCGATGAGCTCCCGCACGAAGTGGTGGCGTACCCGGATGTGCTTCGTGCGCGGCTTGGTGACGTGGTCGTTGCCGATGGCGATGGCCGCCTGGTTATCTGTCAGCATCTTGGTGGCTCCAGCCTCGGGCTCGTCGAGGTCCATGAGCAGCTGCCGCAGGAAGACGACGTCCCTGCGCTGCTGCCGGAGACGGCCCATGTACTCGGCCTCGGCGGTGCTCAGCGCAACCGTGGGTTGCAGCCGGGCTGCTCCAAGACATAAAGACAGCCGATGATGAAACAGGTGAAACCCCGCCGAGAAGCGGCCCGTCAACCTGGTCTGTGCCGAAGCTGGCATCGCTGTAGCACACAAGAGAGAGATTACAAGCGGCAATGCAGGAAAATGACGGTGTGGTTGTGGTTCGGCGAAGGTGGCGGAGTTTGACTTTACGACGGCTTTGCCGTTGGTTTGTCGTGGGCGCGCGGGATGCCTCGGTCTTCGTCTTGGCGCCAAAGGCGGTACCTCAGGCGCTTGTTGATGCTTGCTATGCTGTCTTCGAGGGTTGACATGGCATTGGTCTTAGTTGCGCGACTCCTGTCACTGTGTAAACGGCCCCCACGTGTGAGGTGTGACCCGGGGGCGAGGCTTGATCTGCATCGCATTGACCCTGGGGCATTCTACCGCTTGTTCCGCGTCAATACTGTGGACGATATGCTTCGGTTGGCGGATGCACTTCGCATCCCAGACACGTACGTTACTCGCCATGGATACAGGTATGCAAATGGTACACCGATACGGATTAGTCGTAGCTGATGGGGCTTAATTGTGCACTTGGTTGTTCAAGGGTTGATCGCTGATGGGAATGTCGTGTGTGGCATCAGGGCCCGTGGCGTGGAGGCGCTGGCACTGTTACTCTACAGACTGGCATACCCTTGTCGGCTCGTGGAGATTCAGATTGCGCTTGTGGCATGGAGTGAAGCAAAGATCTCAAGTGTTATCAACTGCGTCCTGGATGACCTCTTCGCGCGATACAAGAACAAGGTGTGCTGTTCCTGGCCTTGCACGTCATGCATGTCTGTATTGAACTGCTCTGGTCTTACTTGGCCACCTTGTGTTTGTTTGGTACAGATTGCGTTTGATGAAACTATGCTGTCCAAGGAGCGGTGCAAGCTGTATGCTGACACCTTGGAACGAAAGGTTAGTGCGTGTGTGTGCATGCGTGTGTCTGTGTGCATGCGTGTGTCTGTGTGCATGCGTGTGTCTGTGTATGCCTGTGTCTGTGTGCATGCGTGTGTGTGTGTGTGCATGCGTGTGTGCATGCGTGCGTGTGTGTGTGTGTGCGTGTGTGTGTGTGCGTGTGCGTATGTGTGTGTGCATGCGTATGTGTGTGTGCATGCGTATGTGTGTGTGCATGCGTGTGTGCGTGTGTGTGTGCATGCGTGTGTGTGTGCGTGTGCGTATGTGTGTGTGCATGCGTGTGTGCGTGTGCGTGTGCGTATGTGTGTATATCTGTGCGTCTGTGTGCGTCTGTGTGTGTGCGTGCGTGTGTGTGTGCGTGTTTGCTAATGCAAGCTCACCCCCCCCCACTAGGGCTGCCCAGCACCTCCCCACTTCTTCGGTTTCATTGACGGGACCGTGAAGTCTGTTTGTCGTCCTGTTATCTTTGAGGATATCCTCTATACAGGTTACAAACGGACGCACGCCATCAAGTTCCAGGGGGTCATGACCCCCTGTGGACTGATGGCGAGTTTCTTTGGACCGTTCCCAGGGACTCACCACGACGCCAGGATGTACCATGAGTCCCGCGTGGAGGGACACATCAACAGACTTGGTACGTTGTCACGTTGTCAGAGGCTGCTTGTGTCATAGCAACTTGCTAGTGAGGTTGGCGGATGTGCGATCAACGACCTTTGAACTGTCCATCCCATTGTATTGCCTTTGCTCCCGCCTGCAGATGTCCCCGATGGCTATATGCTTTATGGGGACGGTGCGTATCCCTGGGGCCCCAGGCTTCGACGGCCTTTCCGACAGCCGCCCGCAGGAAGTGCAAAGGTGAGGCCCGATGATGTGCACAAAACGTGCACACATACACCACCTTCACTTACATCCTTACTGGCTGCAATCGAACCAAGACAACGTATCCACCTCGCACAGCCACCGAACGCTGTGTTTGCATACTCAATTACTCTCGCGTCTGCACCTATCCATGTGTGGTGGGCGACTTTAGCGACGGCACAACTACTTGATGTCAAAGTTTCGGCAAAGGTGTGTGTGCGCGTGTTTGTGTGTGTGCTCGCGTGTGTTGTCTTGCGTGTGTGAGAGCGTGTGTGTGCGTGGTGAACTCCAGAGCCTCCTATTGTTATGCTCTCGTGCCATTCGTTCAACGACTGACAAAAACATGCATACTTGCTTACATCTGATGCAGTGTGGAATGGGGCTTTGGCAAGCTCTTCACAATCTTTGCGTTCCTTGACTTCGGCAAGAACCTCAAGGTGCTGTGGCAACCTGTCGGTAAACTATGCCTTGTCGCGTGTTTACTCTGCAATTGTCACACCTGTTTGTACGGGTGTGAGACGTCTGACTTCACGGGTCTGGATCCCCCTGAGCTTGAAGAGTATGTGTGATCATGGCCACCTCTGTCTTTGTTTGTCGCTTCTATATGAACGCAGTGTGTGATGTCGATTAGCTCTGCATGCAAATGGTGTATTAAACACGCACAGATGAACTGCCGATCACAGACACACACACACACACACTCACGCACATGCTCACGCGCACACGAATGGGCGTGAAACGGCTGAGAAGGCACACACGCTTCACAAACACACAAGCACGTAAAATGAGAGTTGAAGACACACAGCAGGACAGCGGTCGCTAGATGATGCGGAAGCCTTATGGTGTTCTCTCTTCGCCCGAAGGTGATGGCGGCGGCAAAAGCCTGTCGGTGACCAGTTTGGCAATCGCAAGCCAAGCTTCGGTCTGTCTGTCATGCAAACGCCATCAAGAAAGACGCACGGGGCGGCTATGTGACTCAATAGCAGGTTGTAACAATGCTCTACAAACGCCGCAATGTAATTGCAAGCACCCATCGAACAGACACCACGGATACAATGACAACGAGAACATGCTTACCTCTCTTGCTGTTCCCTTGCGCGCTTGCAATCCTCAAGGAGCGCGTCAAGTGCCCGATGAAATACCTGCGTGTCGTCGATTGACTTGGATCGATGGTTCTTCTTGGGTTTCTTGGGTGTTGGCACGTCATCCACCGACTCAGCGATCCTGCCAGACTGCATGGGCCGCGTCGATCATCTCTTGCTCTTCTGCTTGGCGCTGCTCGCGTGCGAGCGTCGTTGCCGATTTGAGGGGGCGCACTTGCCTGCTCGATGAACAGTG
>NW_004754904.1:482710-488938 GCF_000188695.1 Salpingoeca rosetta | reverse complement strand
AATTGCAATGTTGATAACGTCGGCCTATGTGTTTGCAGAATGACATGTTCACACCCAACAGTGCAAGCCAAATGAGCTTCACTGAGGCGAATATGCACACACAGGCACACACATACACACACAGGCACACACATACACACACAGGCACACACAGACACGCACAGACGCACACGCAGACAGACACGCACAGACACACACAGACACAGACACAGACACCGATGCACACACAAACAAACAACACACACACACAGGCACACACAGGCACATACCTTGAACTCGTCCGTCCAAGTGACCCGTGCTGAGAGGCGGTGTCGCTCGACTGGCGAAGTGGACGATGTACCTTGTTGTTGTGTAGGAGATGGTGGTAGGGGACTACGGGTTGTGAGCCCGCTATCGCGACAGGCCTCCTCGTATGCTGCGTGTTGTTGCTGCTGCTGTTGCTGCTGCTGTTGCTGCTGCTGTGGCTGCTGCTGTTGCTGCTGCTGTTGCTGCTGCTGCTGTTGTTGTGGCTGCTGTTGTTGTGGCTGCTGCTGCTGTTGTTGTGGCTGCTGCCACTCCTGCAGTAGCAGCGACGCCGTTGGGATCGGCACGGACTCCATTCCACCACCACCAATCACCGCCACCACCATCCAGAACAAAGTGGCGCGAACACATCGACACCACGAACCGCAGCAAGAATTGTTGCGGCAGCGCTCAAGAAGCGTCCTCACCGGCAATTGCCACAAGCCGGCCAGAGTTTGCCATGATTAGTGGTCAATCGTTGCCGTTGCCGAAGCGGTTTGACGGAAGCGGCACGTCTGAGTCAGCAAAAATGGGGGTTGATCGGCAATTTCACCGGCAATGCCGTTTGTAAAAACTCTCTAAGGTCCAGCGGCTGGTCCTTGCGCGTGCCGCTGCGTCGCTTGAAGAGGAGGCCGTGCTGGCTCGTCGCCTTCAGGTACCGCACGACGTGCTTGGCTGCCTGCCAGTGGACCGTCGTGTAACGGTCCATGTAACGGCAGAGCAGTCCGCACGCGAAGCTGACGTCTGGTCTGGTGCGGTTGGCCAGGTACAACAGCGAGCCGACGAGGTTGCGGAAAGGCAAGCGTCGGTCGGGCTGCTCGCTGATGCTGGAGGCGTCGATGCCAACACGCATGGGCGTGGACACGCTGGTTGCCGCTGCCAGGTTGTAGTCGTTGACGATGTCGTTGATGGCCTGTGTCTGCGCAATGTGCAACACCCCGTCAGCTGGTGACGTCAGGTGAAGGCCCAGGTACCAGGTGAGCGGGCCCAGGTCCTCTGCCTCGAAGCTCTCCTTGATCTGCTGCTTGCAGGCACGGATGTGGCGCTCGCTGCTGCCGCTGATGATGAGGTCGTCGACGTACGTGATGATCCATGTGCGCTGTCCGTCGTCGTGGAGCTTGGTGAAGAGGCAGGCGTCGACATTGCTTTGCGCCCATCCGTTGGTCTTGAGGAAGGTGTGCAGCTTCTTGGCCCATGCACGGCCAGCTTGCTTGAGGCCGTAGAGCGGCTTGAGCAGCCGGCACACCTTGCCCGCGTAGCGTTGAGCGCCGTCGCCGATGTCGGTGAAGTGCGGCGGCAGCTCCATGTACAGCTCCTCCTTGAGATCAGCCTGCAGGTAAGCCGACTTGAAGTCGAGCTGGTGCAGCTGGTGCTGTCGTTGCAGGGAGACGGCGAGCACAGTGAGGATGGTCTTGGCTGCTGGTGTTGGGGCGTAGGTCTGGTGGAAGTCGATGCCCGGTCGTTGGCTGAAGCCCTTGGCGACCCAGCGTGCCTTGAAGCGCGTCGGCGTGCCTTCCGCATCACGCTTCACCTTGAAGACGAAGCGCGACTTGAGAGGCGTGTGCTGCCGTGGCACTGCGCTGCGTGGGATGAGCTTGATGACGCCGTTGCGCTCCATCGCCCCGATCTCCTCCAAGCATGCCTGAGTCCACTGCTTGCGTTGCTGGCTCTTGAGTGCCTGCTTGATGCTTGCAGGCTCAGTGAGGCTGGTGTCGCCACTGCTGCTTGCTGTGAACGCGCCTGCCTCGGTGTCGCTTGCATCTGTTGTGTCGGGGTCGTAGTTGGCGTCGTTGGTGTCGCTGCTGCTGTCGGCGTCAAAGTCCGTGAGCAGGAAGTCTGTCTCGACATCCTCGTCCTGCTCCTCGTCGATGTGAACTGTTGGTGGCTCACCGTCAGTGGTGCTGTTGCTGCTGTCACGTGCACTGGGAAGCTGGAGCATGGACGATGTCGTGGATGTCTGCACTTGCTCCTCCCCCTCATCCATGACATCGGCCTTGGAGAAGGGAAGGAAGCGGACGTGGATGGAGGACACAACAGTGTTTGTGTCTGCGAAGTAGACGAGGTGGCTGTTGCTGCTGCTGTTGTGGCCGACGTAGATGCCTCGACGACCCTTGGGCTGCAGGCGTCCGCGCTGTGTGCTGATGTGGACGACGGCCGGCTGCCCGAAGATGTGCAGCTGCGGCACGTGCTTGGGCAGCGAGCCCGTGACAATCTGCAGCGGTGTCTTGCCGTGGAGGGAAGGGCGAGGCATGTTGTTGAGGATGTGCAGGGCGTGGTTGCAGGCGAGGCTCCAGTACGATGCGTCAAGGCCTGCACCCGTGATCATGGCTCGCACCATGTCGGAGAGGGTGCGCACCTGTCGCTCGACGATGCCGTTCTGCGCCTGGGTGTACGGCGGGGACTGCTGGTGCTGCTTCAGGTGCTTCTTGACGATGGCCTGGAAGTCAGCTCCGAGGAAGATGGCATCGGAATCCGTCTGGAGTGCTGTTGTTGTGGGCGAGATGGGGAGCTTGGTCTCGCGCAGGAAAGACTGGAACGCGGCAACTGCGTCCTTCTTGGCGTTGAGGTGGACTGCATGTAAGAGCTTACTGCCCTCATCGACGATGACGAGGCTGTAGCGCTTGCCCGTGGGTGAGTCCGCGGTCCAGTCGACGATGTCGGCGTGGATGCGCTCGCCGGGCACCTGTGTGCGCTCCGCGTGCTTGCTGACGCTGTGACGAGTGCTCTTGGTCACTGCGCACGTTGTACACTGCTTGCTGCTGATGGCGTTGCGATCGTCGATGCCCATCAGCTTGCAGTACTTCTGCACGTCGTTGTCGTTGCGGTGGCCAAGCACCTCATGCATCGATGGTGTCTGTGCTTTGCTCTGGGCTGCAGGAGCTGCTGCGGGTTGCTGTGGTTGCTTGCAGGCATCGGCGGTGAGACCGTGTGCCGTGGATGGACCAACAGCAACAATGGGCCAGCATCGGAGGCTGTTGCGCTCCTTCAGCTTGACCTCGGCTCCGTGGCTGAAGCGCACGTAGTGCCCATCAGCGCCATCACGCTGCGAGTGGCCCGTTGGCCTGCCGCTGCTGTCCCGGGTCAGACGACCGAGGGCGATGAGGTTGGCCTGGCCCTCGGGCACGTAGAGGCACTCCTGTAGCACAATCTGCATCGTAGCTCCGCTCGTCGTGCGTGCATGCAACAGCACAGAGCCAACACCGCGCACGGGCACACGTGTGCCGCCAAACGCAGTGATGTGGCGTGGATGGTGCTGTTGCAGGTGCGGTGTCAGCTCCACGAAGGCGTCCTTGACGAAGGTGAGGTGGTGTGAAGCACCCGTGTCTGCAAGCCACGTGAGTGGGTCATGCAGCTGCGTGGGTGTAGTAGCTGTGGCAGCGACGAAGGTTGCTGCGCCTTGATCATGTTGATGCTGTGCCTGTGCAGTGAAGCCTGTTGCTCCGTTGTCGCGTTGCTTCTTGCGACACTCTGCTGCACGGTGTCCATACTTGCCACAGTAGTGACAGTTGCCACGGAAGCGGCGCCCCTTGCCGTTGCCGTTGCCGTTACCACCGCCGTTGTTGCGTCCCTGGCGTCCGTGGTTGTTGCTGTTGTTGGAGAAGCCGCGTCTTCCACCTCTGCGTGGCGGTGCACTTGCCATGAAGCCGCCTGCCTGCGGCCGTGTGCGTGAACCACGCATCTGCTGCTCCAACTGCTGCAGCCTGATGCTGAGCTCGAGGAGGGAGGGAAAGCGGCCACTGGCAAAGTAGGGAAGCGTGAGCGGGGCTGTCCAGCGTGGCAGCTGCTTCCAGACGATGGTGAAGAGGTCCTCGTTGTCCTGGCGCACGCCTGCGTCCTGCAACTGCTGCTGCAGCTCCATGTGTCGCTCGAAGAAGCGGGCCAGGTTGCCGCAGGGAACGTGAAGCTGCGCCTCCTTGAGCTCTGCGATGCGGAGGCGGTCCTGCGAAGCGTAGTGGTCCTTGAGCCGGGCCCATCCTTGGCCGGCGTTGACGTCTGCTTCTCCGTTGGTGAAGAGGAGAAGGGGGTAGCCTGAGAGCGTGGACGCGTTGAGGTTTGCAGCGGTGAGGTTGGCGTGATCTCCTGCTGTCGGTCTCCTTGCACTTGAGCGTGTCGCTGAGCTTGGACCTCCCGATGACGATGCTCCTGCCTCCACAGCTGCCCAGACCTCGTCGCCGCGGAGCTTGAGCGCCATCTTCATGCGAATGCTCCACGCATGAAAGGTGCCGGGCGAGCCAGAGAACTTGGGCAGGTCCATCTTGAATCCTGGCGTGGAAACGACGTGGTCCGACGGGTCAGACATACTGCACGCTCAAGGAAGGTGATGGAGAAACAAGAGAGGGGAACAAGCAGAAGGGAGAGAAGAAGCACAAGCGAGTGTGAGACAAGTGGCGATGATGATCAGGAGTGGCTGGGTCTCATAATCTGTTGAGACACGACAGGTGGTGTGTGTGTGTTTACTGTAGGCAAACGCAACAAACAAGAACACAAGGAGAATGAACAAGCACTGCCAAATCAACTCGGGCAGCACGCTCAAACAAACACTAGACAAGTGCACACACAGTCAATGACGCTGCCAAGGCGACATGGGCAGCGTGTGCGCGAACACAAACAATCTAAACAATGAGCAGCATGCATACATGCGCGCAGAGCAATGCTAAGCATGGCATGAATGCTTGCAGGCAAGCATACACAACAGACAACACTTCACAACACTGCATGGCACGCACACATGGCATTTGCCAAGCATGACGGGCATGCACACACACATGGCACACATGACACACAACTCACGTGTGCAGAAGGAGGAGGAGAGGAGAGGCAGTTGGCACACATGCCAGCAGAGAGAAAGGAATGTTTGTCAACGGAAAAACCACAAAGCAGGTGTTGTTGGCAAACAAGACAAAACCACATGAGAAGGCAAATTAGGAAGGACTCAACACAAAACAGAAACTCACTGACTCTCAACAACGGCAACGGCAAGCGGCCAGGATCCTCTCGCCCACAGCACGGAGGAGCAGCTCCATTCAAGAAGGCGGCCGTCGTCAGCCACGGCCCTCAGCGCGTGGAAACCTTCGCCGTCCACCACGATGCCCTCATGCTGCAGCCCGAGGGCGAGGAGGAGGGCCACGCCATCGGACCAGTGCCACCACAGCTGTGGCTCGCTGACAGCGGTGCCACGGCGCACATCACCAGCGACGCCTCCCTCCTCACCAACTACATCGCCGTCACGCAGCACGTCACCGTTGCCAACAACCAGACCGTCACGGTCATCGGCAAGGGCGACGCCGTGCTCCGCGTGACTGGCACCGACGGCGCTCCAGGCACCATCACGCTGAAGAACGTGCTGCATGTCCCCGACATCAAGTACAACATACTGGCGCTGAACCTGGTGACTCGCGCGCGTCGTGGTGCTTCCGTCGTCATTGCTGTGGACGACAGCCGCATCCAGTTTGCCACATGGAGCGTGCCTCTGCTGCCGTCCAAGGACACCGGCCACCTCTTCCTCTACGCCAGCACCACGACCTCCCAACAAGCCACGGCGCTTGCGGGGGAGCTCGTGCACAGCAGCGATGGGGAAGCCGAGGATGCTGACGAGGGTGCCTCTGCACACGACGTGCTAGGCCATCGCAGCAGCGCGGCCGTCGACGCCATCCGGCAGCAGATTGCCCAGGCCTCTTCCAAGCACATCGTCACCTGTGGACCATGTGCGCTTGGCAAGAGCACGCGCGCCTCCATCCCGAAGCAGTCTGCTCCACGCAGCGCTGGGGCCATGCCAGCTGCTCTACGCCGACATCGCCGGTCCGCTGGGAGGAGACGTCGCTGCGAGGTGCACGCTACGCGCTTGACCTTCTTCGACGACTGCACGCGTTTTCGCCTGGGACGTTTCTCATCCGGCACAAGAACCGACGTCGGCGCCGTCCCTGGAGCAGCTTGCGCCAGGACCGC
>NW_004754904.1:481360-482610 GCF_000188695.1 Salpingoeca rosetta | reverse complement strand
CGACATCAAGCAGCGCTTCTCGCCACCGCACTCGCAGGCCAAGAAACGGATCCGCGGAGCGCACCTTCCGCACCCTCTTCGAGACGGCGGCGCACGATGCTTTTTGCTGCGGACCTGGACAAGCCGTTCTGGGGTTTCGCCCGTGCAGCACGCCACGCTGCTGCACAACATCGCTCCACGCAGGAGCCTCAAGGACAAGTCACCGTTCGAGGCCCTGACTGGGCACCCCTTTGACGTCAGCCTGCTGCGCGTCTTCGGCTCGCCGGCCTACGTGCATGTGGAGAAGAGCAGCACGCGGCACAAGCTTGACCCACGCTCACGCGTTGGCGTCTACGTCGGCTTCGCCGAGGAGGACCAGGCCCACGTCGTCTGGATGCCGGACACGCGACGCGTTGTCCACACCATCCACGCTCGCTTCGGCGCCATCAAGAACAAGCACGCCGCCTCCTCTCAGCAGCAGCAAGAGCAGAACAGCGGTGCCTCTGCTTCGCATGCCAACAAGACCGCTCAGCGTTCGACCGAGGACAGTGCCACCGGCGCTCCCCCTGCACCACGTGCGGGGGAGCCGCAGCTCCAGCCACGCGCCCTTGGCGGCTCCGTCTGGGACCAGCTGCTGTTGTCCGAGACCCTCGGCGACAAGGACACCTCTGGTGGCTCAACCACCACGTGTCACGTTGCCACCAGCGCTGCTGGTACGGGGGAGAAGACATCAGCAGTGGGTGGTCATCTACCAGACATCGCTGCTGACAGTGCTGTCACGTCAGCTGAGCCAGCCACCGTCAAGGAGGCGCTTGCCTCGCCAGACTCTGAGGAGTGGCGCCAAGCCATCCTGGACGAGTTTGCGGCAATGCAGGCCAATGACGTCTACGACGTCGTGCCTCGCGCTGACCTTCCCAAGGGCCACAAGCTGCTCCGCAGCATGGTCATCTTTCGGAGGAAGCGCGATGACCAGGGCAAGGTGATCAAGTACAAGGCGCGCTGGGTTGCCAAAGGCTACTCCCAGGTCCACGGTGTCAACTACACGGACACCTTTGCTCCGACGGCTACCATCGCAGCCATCCGCACCATGCTCGCCATGGCCGTCGCGCGTGGCATGGACATCCAACAGATGGACGTCAACACGGCGTTCCTCAACGCGCCCGTGGACCACGAGATCTACGTCCAGCCACCGGCCGTCGACGGGATATTCTCGCCGAATACGGTCCTGCGCCTCAAGCGCGGGCTGTATGGGCTGAAGCAGAGCCCGCGCC
>NW_004754904.1:453774-480138 GCF_000188695.1 Salpingoeca rosetta | reverse complement strand
GCGCACCGTTGGCAAACAAGACAAAACCACACGCGAAGGCAAATTAGGAAGGACTTAACACAGAACAGAAACTCACTGAATCTCAACACTACATGCATGACATCATCCACATGCTCATCACGTTTCAGAACATCAACGCAGCAGAGAGGTAGGTCAATGCGGGGGAGTGTTGACAGGCAAGTCCTGTCTGCTGAGTCATCATTGACCTCCCTTCTTCACGACACCACAAATTCACATTCACCTCTCTTGTGTTCTGGAATGTTCACGTGATTTCCCTCCAACCTGTTGCACGTGCAGTGTTTAGCTTGTGTGGTTGCTCGATGTTACATGCTCTTGCATAACACACCACATAACCACACAACTCTCAACAAACACTGCCACGTCACCACGTTGCGTTGCTATCTTCTGTTTTCGCTAACATTCAGAAGAAAGGGAGCTCATTTCACAAACATTTATAGGACGTTATCATAGTTTTAGCACACCCCACACACTGCCTTCCTCCTTGCCATTGCTTGCATGCCTTTCTTCGTTTCAATCATTCGTACTTCTCACACATGCAAACAAAACACAAGCAGTAAGCACACACACACACACACACACACACACACACACACACACACACACACACACACACACACACACACACACACACACACGAACGCAAACGCAAACACGTGTGGATTCCTCTCCCTTCGCTTCACTTGGTGTCACAAAGCAAGGCGACACCGCGCAGAATCCACTTTTCTGGGGGCACTGGGGTCTTGAGGTCAACCATGGTGACAAACTCGAGGTCGGTACGGCGCGGTTTGCGGTACACGGGGCACTCGTACAGGCGCTTGTCACGATCGGCGGTGGAATTGATGGCGGAGAGGTGCAGCACAGGCAGCGGGGTGTAGAGCACCTTGGGTGGCGGGTCTGTGAGCTGGCTGTTGCGCTTGTCCCAGCCAGCGCCATCGAGGAAGAGGCCGTAGATGTACACGCCCTCCTTGGGCGGCTCCTTGACATCCTCCTTGCCGGCCATCTTGGTAATGTCGTTGCAGCACACAACGCTGTCCAGCGCCCAGCCCTTGTGCGCGCGGGTGATCTCCTGTCGCATGGCCGTGATAAAGCCCTGCGGGTTGAAGAAGCCCGTGAGCCAGTAGGCCGCGGGGCGGCCCTGGAAGCACCAGCTGTGGAACTGCTGGTGGCGCAGAATCAGCTCCGTAAACCAGAAACCCAGCGTCATGGACGTCCAGGAGATGGCCGACCAGGCCTTGGGCACGCGCGCGTCGTACATGTTGTCGAGGGCGTCGCGCAGCGTCTCGCTCATGATGATGGTGCCGTCAATGGCCAGCAGCAGGTCGGACAGGGTGGTGCGGACGAGGGTGATGACGCGCTGGATGCGGTCAATCTCCTGCCGCAGGAAGATGTTCATGGGGTTGGTGGCACCCATTTTGCGCAGGCGCGCCTTGACCTCGTGCGGCAAAAAGTCGTCTGGCAGCTTCTGCTGGAACTCCTTGCACAGGCGCTTGACGGCGTCCTCGCGCGTCTCGCCACCGGAGGCAGCGCTCTCCTTGGGCTGGATGTCAACAATTGTGGCCAGCACGTTCTGCGCCGTGTTGGTCATGTACGTGATGTCCGCGTTTGGATGCAGCCCAAAGACCTCGGGCCCGTCAAAAGTGTTGAGATGGCTGATGTGGTCGCGGAACTCGTCAATCTTGGCGCACTTGGGAATCTCGTAGCCTTTGTAGAAGGCAAAGTCGTCCTTGAACATGTGTTCGCCAAACCACAGCGTGCAGTATGTGATGAGAAGGCGCTTGTCGCGGTCGTCCGTCACGCGCCCGCCATAGTGCACCTCCGACAGCATGTAGCGCACCGTGGGCCACGCCACGCCCTTCTTCGGGTCAATGTCGTCCAGGTGGTTCTGCACAAACTGGAACGAGGCAAGCAGGTCACCCTGGTTGAACTCGTAGGGGATGTTCCAGCCAAGGGGGCCAAACTTGCGCCGCTCCTGCACAATGGCGTGCAGGAATGCCACGCCGTACAGCATGGGCTTCCACTGGGGCAGGTTGGTGATGTCCAGCTGGTCCTGGGTCACGTCCGCGTACGTGCGCTTGAGGTTGGCCTTGATGCCCTGCGGCGGCTCGTTGGTGAACTTGATCGACGACTGCAGCAGATTGATGGGGAACTTGGGGTGCACCTCCGTGGTCACCCACAGTCGGAACGCCGGGTTGACGTTCTCCGCCGTCTTCACCGTGTCGAGGACCTCGTTCATAAAGTCGAGGGCAAGGTGGCAGTTTTGCAGCAGCGCAAACCCGCCGTTCTGCTGGAAGTCCGAGATGAGCTTGCGCGCGTGCACCTCCTGACCCTGGCCCATGGACACCTCGCGACACTCCACCTTCTTGAGCTTGGCCAGGTGCTGGATGGCGCCCGTCGGGTCCGCGCCCATGGACAGCAGGCCAACCAGCGGTGTGCGCACGTCGCTCTCCCCGTACATCTCCTCCATGTCAAGCAGCACGGCGTCGGCATAGCGCTGGCCAAGTGACGAGGCCACGTACTTGCGCGCCTGCGCCAGCGTGCGGTCCGGGCACCACGAGCGCACCAGCAGCAGCCGGCGGAACACGTCGAGCGTGCTCTCGTAGCCGTCCGGCAGCGGCGCCTCCTCGGGCACGTCCTCGTCAAACCACGCGCGCCAAGCCTTGTCATTGCGCGACACCTGGTTGAGAATGTCGGCGAACATGGGCAGCTCGCTCAGCTGCACCAGGTTGAGCCACGTCGAGTCGAGGATCCACGACTTGGGCTTGGGCTGCACGGAGTTGAGGTCCAGCGCGGCACCACCCTTGATGAACGTCATAAACTCGTTTGGCTTCACGTTGCCGCGCTGCAGGTCAATCTTGAGGGCGAGGAGGATGGTGAAGAGGAACTTGTCCTTCTCGTACAGGCCGCGGCTCGTGTACTTGAACACCACAAAGGTCATGTACTCGATAATCTTGGCAATGCGCTTCATGGGCACGGGCGACTTCTCAGAGTGCGCCAGGCTGAAGTCGAAGATGCCCAAAAACTGGTCCAGCGACGTCTGGTACATGGGGTTGACCATGGACATCTCCACAATGAGGAAGTACAGAATGGACCCGCGCGTGGCCACGGGCCGGTACTCCTCACGGGCGGTGTTGATCTTCAGCTCCGTGTCTGCGGCCACCGCCAGCTTCTCGTTCACTTCCTCTGCCGTCGTCTTCGTCACCTGCAGCACCTCAATCAGGCTCTCGTCGTCGACCAGCGAGCCCTTGGTGTTGCTCAGGCGGTACAGCAGGTTGTCCTCGAGCTCCTTCATCTTCTTCTTGTTGGCCGTGACCTCCGTCACCAGCGCAACGCGCTCCGTCTCCAACTCGGCCTTCTCCGTGAGAATCACCTTGGCCAGGAGCTGGTCCTCCAGGCCCTTCATGGTCACGGTGAAGTCGATGATGGACGTGCGCGCAAACACCTCGGGCGTGTACGTCGGGTTGGGCAGCTTGGTGGTGATGTACAGCATGAAGCCGTCCATAATGTCAACCTCCTTGTCGCCAACCTTGACCTTGTACGTGGAACCGGCCTTCATAAAGTTCTTGTCCAGGACGTTGTCCAGGCACGGGTCCAACTCCTCCACCACGTCCTCAATCAGCAGCGGGCGGCCCTGCGACAGGGCGTCCTCCAGGTGCGTGCGGAAGTACTTGTGGTCCAGCGTGGTGACCAGCATCTCGTTCTTCGCCTCGCGGTTCTTGATCCACGCCTTGCCCTGGCCCTGCGGGTCAATCAGCAGCGGATAGCGCGTGGCCTTGGTGACGATGATGCCGTTCTGCAGCGACAGCTCGTCGTTGGGAAGCCCTTGCAGGCCCCACTCGCCAATGGTCGCGTTGTCCACCAGGTTCTCCACAATGTTGAGGGACTTGGTGAAGGGGATGGTGCGCGTTTCCAGCTCCTTGCGCCACCCGCTGAGCAGCAGCGTGCGGAACTCGTTGTTGAAGGGCCCAGAGTACGACATGAAGGCGCACATGAGCAGCACGTCGCCGACGAGCCGGTTGATCTGCGCCTCAAACTCCTTGGCCTGCTGCGTCCAACGCACCTTCTCCCCGCTGAGGCCGCCGATGAGGGCAGAGGCAGAGGCCATCTTGCGCCGGCACGTCTCCGCGTCCGCCTGCAGCTCCTGCTTCTTCTTCATCACGGCGTCGTAGCGCGCCTGCACCACGTCCAGCTCGGCCTGCTTGGCGTCCAGCTCGCCCTGCGCCTCCGCCAACTCGCCCTGCGCCACCTTGAGCTTCGCCTCGGCAACGGCCAGGTTGGCCTTGAGCGGCAGCACCTCCTTGTTGATGCCGAAGAAGGTGGCCATGGCCTCCGTCCACGAGAGCAGGCCAGCCACGTTGCCGCACACGCGCTTGGCCTGGTCGATGTTGTAGTCCTCCATGCCCAGGTACGGCTCAAGCAGCTCCACCATCTCGTCGTTGATGGTGTCCTTGTCAAAGTTGACCAGCTCGCTTAGCAGTGGGCCGTTCATGGTCTTGAGGGACTCCTTCCACGAGGGCGTCGGGCAGGGCCGCTCCGGGTCCGGCACCACGGGGTCCAGCTTGCGCCCAAACAGAATCACCACGGCGTCCATGATGCGCATGATGAGGTGCGGCGGCTTGCCCAGCTTCTTCACCGTGGCAATGTCGGCGGGCTTGATCGTCTCCAGCGCCCTCTCGGCCGCGGCCAGCGCAGGCACGGCCGCGGCCAGCTTCTTCTCAGCCACCTTCTTGTCCTTGTCGATGGTGTCCACAATCTCCTGCGCCTTGTCCTTGACCTTTTGCACCTCGGACTTGACCTTCTCTGCGGCGGCGGCGCTCTGCGACACCTCCTGCAGCACGCGCTCCGTCTCCTCCGAGGCCACGGCCAGGTCCTTCTCCTTCACCACGAGCTCCTCGCTCAGCTGCGCCACAGACTCGGACGCCTCGAGCAGCTTGTCCAGGCCCGTCTGCATGCGCTGGCGCAGGTTCTCAAAGTGCTCCTTCTTGTCCGAGTACAGGTGCCTGTACGAGTTGAGGAAGGAGAGGTACGACGCCGGGGTCACGTACGTCTGACGGCGGAAGCGCTGGAAGTAGTCGTCGCACGCGGCACCGACGCGGTCCTGCACCACACCCATCGTCTCCACCATGGCGCCCTTGACGTCGTTCGTGCACACGACGTGGAAGTCGCTGAGGAAGTGGTCGGCCACGGCCACTAGCGCGTCGCGCGGCCACGCCATGAACCAGTCCATGTTCGTGCCCGCAAACACCGAGGGGAACTTGAGGGCACGCGTGCGGAACTTCTCGCTCACGGGGGAGAAGCACAGTACAACGTGCAGGTTGTTGCGCACGCGGTTGATAAAGTAGTCATACAGGTTCTCGTTTGTGGGCGGGCGGCGCGGGAACTCCTTCTTCATCACGGGGATGAGCTCGCCGCAAATCTCGTCAATCTCGTCGCGGGCAAACAGGCCGCCAATCTCGCCCGTGGCCAGCAGGTTGTTGATGTACTCGAGGAAGCCCTCCTGCTTGATCTCGTTGTCGGTCATGATGAAGGTGAGGCCCTGGCCCTTGACGCCCGCAATCTGGTACAGCTGCTTGATGTCCTCCATCAGGTTGTTGGCATTGTACGAGCGGCTGAGCTGGATCTGGAACACCTTGTACCCGGCAATGGAGGTGGCCAGGCGCGTGACAGACTGCTTGCCGGAGCCGCCGACGCCGACCAGCATGGCGTTGCCCTGCGGGATGCGGATGATGCGCGACACGCGCACCAGGTGGATCATGCAGTCGCGGAAGAAGACGAGGTCCATCTTGGCGCCGCGGACCGTCTCGTTGTACAGCTGCATGTACTCCTTGAGCTTGGCCTCAAGCGTGTCCAGGTCGGGGACCTTCTCGTAGACCTTGGGCGCCTCCAGGTCGGCCTCCTCCTCGCCCTCCTCGCCCGTCGGCTCGGGCGCCTCGCGCAGGAAGTCGACGAAGAACGGCTCTTCGTCGGTGAGGTTGGCGTACTCGTCGCCGAGCTCAGAGGCAATCACCTGCTGGATGCGCTGCTGGAACCACGCCACGTCCTTCTTCTCCGTGAAGCGGTCGGCGAGGACGCGCGTGCACTCGTGCTTCCACAGGTTGAGCAGGGCCTGCACGGAGTCGCACTCCTCCGGCTGGATGAGCAGCATGCCCTCCCAGATGCGGCTCACGTCGCGCAGGTTGAACACGTAGTGGAACTTGGCCGGCGTGGGCAGCATCTTGGCCTTGGTGTCCTGCCACATCTTGCGCGTGAGGTACACCAGCTGGTCCGCCATCTGCACCACGTCCGGGGTGAAGCCGCGCTCGGGGCAGAACCAGCCGTTGCCGATGGTGCGGAAGATGAGGTCGATGGACACGTTGGCCGGGAGCGTGCAGTTGAACACGGAGAAGCGGCGCTTGAGGCGCTCCGGAATGTCGTTGCGGCCGCCACCGGGGTGCGGCATGGCGGCGAGGTACTGCATGTCCGCCAGCGTGATGAAGTCGCCGGGCTTGTCCAGCGAGTAGAAGCCGCTCTCGGCCATGACCTGGCGCACAATCTCGTTGGCAATCTGGTCGCCCCACTCGTTGATGATGGGCATGTTGATATCGTCGATGAACACGGCCATGGCCTTGCCACCGGGCGGCCCAAAGGTGGTGCCCATGCGCTTCTCCACGTACGACTCAATGGTGCGCTGGAAGCCGTTGGGGTGCGTCGTGGACGAGAAGTTGAGCGACTTCCACAGGTGCTCCTCGGGGTTGAATTTCTTGCAGTAGCCCTTGGTGATGACCGTCTTCGCCGTACCGGGCTCGCCAATAAACAGCACAGACTTGTGCTGCTTGGCAATGGTGTGCAGCAGGAACTCGCTGCGCACGTTGTCGATGTTGGGCACGAGGATGCTGCGGAACGCCGGCGTGGGCTCGTTCGGGTCGCGCGGGTAGTCGTACGGCTCCACGCGCTTGCTCCAGTGCTCCCACTCGCCCTGCTCGTTGACCATGTACTCGAAGATGGTCTCCTCGCCCGTTGTCTTTGGCAGCGGGAGGTCCCCGGACAGGGAGTGCAGGAACTCCTGCAGGCGCGCGCGGTCGTCCAGCTCCAGCACCGCACCGAGGGACCACATGATGGCGAAGATGAACAGGCGCCGCAGGTGCTCGGCGGAGAGCGGCTCTGCGCCGTGGCCGTCGGAGCCCTCCTGCTCGCCGTTGGGGATGAGGCCCGTCAGCAGGTCGATGGCCTGCTTGATGTAGTTGCACTCCAGCAGCGTCATGCGCGGGTTGAGGCTCGTGCGCACGTACGTGAGGGTGTCGTCGAAGCAGAGGTCGAACATGCCGCGGAGCACGTCGCTCTCGCTGGCGGAGCGGCGCTTGAACCAGCCCTCGAGGATGGGCCGCCAGTCCAGCACGGAGGACGACATGAAGACCATGCCGTTGCGCGAGACGGTGGCCGGCGACGCGTTGTCGATGTTGTGCGGCTCAAACACGAGCTTGGCGTCCGGGGACATGGGGATGCGGTCGCCGTTGGCCAGCGTGAGCATCTTGTTGTCGTCCAGCACACTGTTGAGGTTCTCAATCCACACGGCGTCAACGGGGCCGTCCAGCACAATCCACGTCTTCTCGCCCTTCTTGCCCTTGAGGGTGCGGCGCCAGAGCACGTTGAAGATGCCGTCGGTCCAGTCGTTGGTGGCCACGTCCAGGCGCCCGAACATCTGCGGCGCCGTGATGGCCTTGGGGTTCATGCGGTACTCCTTGTGCGGCGTGCCGCACTCCGTCATGGCCTTCATCAGCGTGTGGATGTTGGTGGTCTTGCCGGCGCCGCTCGGGCCGAGCACCATGAAGCCGTGGCGCACGCGCTGCGTCTCAAACAGCTGCACGAGCTTGAGGTTCCAGGCCGGGTGGTTGACGAGGTTGGCCTCGTCTGCGTGCTTCTGAATGGCGTCCTGCATGTCCGGGTACGTTACCGTCTCCAGCTCGATGCCGGGGAACAAGTCGGTGATGAGCGACATGAAGAGCGGCTCGTCCTCGTCCACGAGCTTGGACAGGTTCATGTCTCGCAGCACGCGCATGACAATGGTCGTCTCGCCATCGTCCGGGTTCTTGCGCTTCTCCGGGCCGAGCGTGCGCAGGACAGACAGGATGTTGCGCAGGCCAAAGTCGTAGTGCACCTGCTTGGACAGCTGCTGCTCGCACAGCTTGTACAGGGTGAAGAACTTGCGCGCCAGGACGACGTTGTTCTGGAAACCGCAGCTGGCAAGCTTCACGCGGATGATAATCTGGCGGTCAGGCACCATCATGGCCACGGAGCGGAACTGGATCTTGAGGTTCTCCGGCAGCTCCTGGCGCCCGGCGTACCCGGGGTTCATGGTCAGGAAGAGGCCAAACTCCGGGTTGAGCGACACGTCGTCGCCGTCCATGAAAATGAAGTTCTTGCGGCGCTCCTTCTTGGCCGTGAGCACAATGGCAATCTGCTGCGCCGCAACAGAGAGCACGGGCAGCTCGATGCGGTTGAACTCGTCAAAGCAGCCCCACGCGCCAGACTGCGCCAGGCCTTTGTAGATGCGGCCCAGGCCACGGAAGTCCATTTGATCAGAGCCTGGTCGTGGTGGTAGTGGTGGTAGAGGTGGAGGGCAATGGTGCAGTTGTGTTGTGGAAACAAAGGAAAGCAGAAAAACGGCGTCAGGGCAACGAAAGCAAGGCGTTGTTGACACACTAGCAGAAACGCGCTTCTAGCCCCGCAATCAGAGTGTGCATGTGTGTGTGCACACAATCATGCACACGCGCACGCACACAAGCATGCACACGCGCACGCACAAGTGCGCAATGTGGCTAACTTACACTATCGAGGAGGAGGGCAGAGATGGGGACGGGCGATGAAAGAAAGAAGGAAGGGGGCCAGTGGCAAGATCAAAGCGTTGGTTGCATGTTGAAAGGTGTGATGGTGAGCAAAGCGTCAATGTGGGTGTGTCAAGAAGAGATGAGGTATGACAACAGACACACGGCAGCCAGTCGAGTATGCAATGAAAATTGACCCACAACACGTTACAGACGGTGCACGGCATGCAGACAACATTCATATGACTTACGCTGTGGTGGGTTGGGTGAATCGCGTGTGCAAAGTGATGTGACGATACATGGCGCAAAGTAACGAAAAACGAGCAGAGGTGAGTTGGTCAAGTGATGAATGGCACGGACATGCGCATGACACAACAGCAAAACACAGCAGCACATGAGTGGTTCACTCCAAATCAAGCAAAGGACCGCTCCCCGCCCCCGCCCCCAAAAAAAGAACCCAAACAAGACGCCACAGGGCCGTACTTGAAAACGACGCAAAGCCTGTCACATCAATCACATTCGCATGTGTGGTTGTGGGTGGTGTGAGTACAAACGAACGAGTGAGAATTGGGAGGTGAGAGGGAGAGATTTACGGCCATCAGCGAGCGCCCTTCTTCAACGTGCCATACCAGCAAAACGATGATCATTCACACACACACACACACACACACACCCCCCTCACAAGCTCCCAACCAAACATACGCACGCACACGCACACGCACACGCACACGCACACTTGCACATACACACATACACACACACCTGCCGATGCAGCGGCTCATGTCCTTGGTGGTCTCTGTCTTGCCCGTACCGGCGGGACCAGCAGGGGCGCCACCCATGTGCAGGTTGAGGGCCTGGGCAAGGGTGATGTAGCAGCGATCCGTGAGCGGCGTGACGACCAGGCGGTCCACGCAGCCGATAAACTCGAGCGAGTAGTTGAAGATGACATCGGTGATGTGGACGGCTGTTCTGCGCTCCTCCTCCAAGAAGTAGAAGCGGGCCTGCTTGGTCCACTCAAAGTCAATTGGCGTCTTGATGCCCATGACGACGAGGTCGTGGAAGATATCGCGCTGATGCACGTGCAAGGTGACGAGCGTCTCGAACTTGGTCCTGTCAACCTTTGTCAGCTCCTGCAGCGTTGCGTTGATGAGCTCGCTGAGCAGGCGCAGGAACTTGTCGTCGGTCTGCTGCATGATCTTCTTGTCCTGGCGGGCGTTGTTGAGCGCCACCTCCGCATCGCGCGTCCACAGCAGCTGGATGCCGAGGATGCCAACCTGTGCCGGGTAGCTGTTCTCAAACTCAATCAGCTGGAAGTTCTGGTCCAGCGCCTGCACGGCGGCGTCGCAGATGACGCTGTTGAGGGAGCGCCGCTGCTCCTCCAGGAACTGGCCCAGCCACGTTTCGACGTTGCCCGTCGCCATCACGGGCCGCTGCATGTGCACTGTCTCGCCCTCCTTGGACGAGTACGCCAGGATCTGGTCGTACACCTTCTCGTGGAAGGTGACCTGCTTGATGTTGTCGAAGATGTTGAGGAGATGGCCCTGGATGGTGTGCGAGTCGCTGGCCTGGCCGAGAATCTCCAGCAGCACCGTGTCCGACACGAAGAAGAAGCGCGGGAACAGCAGGCGCTTCTTCTCCAGGTAGCCCACCAGCGACTTCTGGCACAGCTCCAGCTGCTCGTGCAAGTGCGGCAGGAGGTTGCTCATGGTCTCGTCGCCGGTGCAGCACTGCACCAGGTTGGTGTTCTCGTGCGCGCGGGTCATAATCTTCTGCCACGACTTGTCAATGTTGGAGAAGCGCTTCGCCTCCTTGGGCAGCTGCTTGGCAATGTCGCCGCCCACAAATACGGCCTCCAGGTACACCCACAGGTTCTGCACGATGAGCCACTTCTCCACAATCTCAGAGGTGTCGGAGAGGTTGCGCACCCACTTCTGGATGTCGGCCTTGTACGGCGCGTTGTAGCGGTTGCTCATGAGGGAGCTCAGCACCATCAGGCTGTCCTCCATGAGCGTCATGAGCTCGGCAATCTCGGCGGCGTTGATCAGCAGCTCGCCGCGGTTCTTGAACGTCATAAACGACAGCTCGTGCGCAGACCACTCCGCCACCACGCTCTTCAGCTTGGCCTCAATGTCCTGCTCCTTCACCGCCGCAATGCAAATGTCCTCAATCTCCTCCTTGGCCTTGAGCAGGTCGGCCTCCATGATGTTGCGCAGGAGGAAGTTCTCAGACTCAATGTCAAACGTGTGGCCAGTGGCCTCGGCGATGCGCTGCCAGTGGCGCGGCAGCATGGCCGGGTTGGACATGGCCTCGAGCAAGGGGCAAGTCTCGTTGAAGTCGTCGATGCGCTTGCGCAGCTCGTGGAAAGCCTGCCACTCCTTGAGCGCCTTGGGCAGCTTGCGGCAGCGGTTGCCAAAGTCAAGCAGCTCCGAGTTGATCTTCTCAATGTCGACCGCCGTCCACTGAATGTCGTAGTAGCCGTCAATCGTCTTGAGCACGTCGTTGTAGAGGCCGTACAGCTTCTGCAGTAGGCCGAGCTCCTTCTTGATGCGGGGCAGGTCCGGGTACTCGGACTGCGGCAGGCCAAACAGCTCCTCGCCGCCCGTGTACGTGATGTAGCGGCGCCACAGGTCATCGAAGCGCACCTGGAACACGGCCAGCCGGTCGCTGGCCTCCGCGGGCACAATGCCTTCCTCGTTGGGGCCTTTGCTGTCATAGTCGTTGACAAAGGACGACACCTCCAGGGTGAACTTCTGCACGCTCGACTCGAGGCCCTCGCGGAAGGAGGGCGCAATCTCAATCAGGTTGTTCTGCACCTGCTTGGAGAGGCCGAGCAGCTTGTCCCACTCGTAGTTGAGCGTGTCCAGGCGCTCCGTCTCCGTGCGCGGGACCACGACGTCGTACTTGCTGAGGATGGCGTACGACTGCTCAATGGGGCCCAGCATGTTGTCCAGGCGAATCTGCTCCTCGCGCAGCTCCTTGAGCGCGTTCATCGCCATGCGCACGTCCTCCAGGTCCACAATCTTGCGCGAGAGCCGCTTGGTCAGGTCCTCGCAGAACTCAAAGATGCTGTTCATGTCCTTGAGCGCCTTGGTGTTAAGGCCACGGCCGTACGCCTGCTTCCACGCGCGCGTCTCCGCCGTCATGGCCTGCTTGAACGTGTCCGTGGCCAGCTCAATCGCGCTCACGCGGTACGTCTCCGGCAACGCCAGGATCTCGTTCTCAATCTCCTCGTACCCCTTCACCGCAACCTCAAAGTCGTACAGGTCGGGCTCCGTTGCCAAGAACTCCTCCGTCTTGTCCTCCTTGCTGTCCTGCCAGAGGCGGTTGTATTTGCTGAGGCGCTCTAGCACGTCTGTCACCTCCTGCTTTGTGGAGTTGATGGCCGACGAGAGCGACGACACGTTCTTCGCCACCTCCTTGTTCTCGGACACAATGTGGTAGATGTTGCCCTCGGCGACGGCGCTGAGGGCCGCGCGCTCGCGGCTGCGCACCTCATCGTCCTCTTCCTCGTCCTCCGCTGCGCCATCCTGACCTGCGTCTCCCCCTTCCTGCTGCTGTTGCTGCCGCTGCTGCCGCTGCTGCTGCTGCTGCGCGTTGCCGTGGTGGTTGCGGGCAGCGCGGGCGAGGGGGTGCGACTTCCACGTGGTGATGGAGCGGGTGACGCCAATCACCGTCTGCACGGCCTGGTTGACGGCCTTCTGGATGTCGTCCAGCGCCGGGGTCATGCTGATGTTTGGGATGTCGAGCACAATGGAGGCGGAGAAGCACGGCGGCGACTTTGCCGTGTTCTCGTCGTACTCCTTGCGGGCGCGGGAGAGGCGCTTCTTGATGGCCTCTAGGTTGCGGCGCACGCAGCGCACAAAGGCGTCCACGACGCTGTGGTTGAAGTGGCTGAGCAGGCTGTCCACCTCGGAGCGGGTGTGCTCGGACTGGCGGTCCTCCGGCAGCATGCTCTTGAGCAGCATGGCCACGAGCTCGTCCACCGCCCGCTCCACCAGCTTGTTTGACAGCTGCAGCTCCTCCGTGCGCGTGGCGCAGAGGGCCTCCGTCTCCTCCACAAACTGCGTGCAGGGCCAGGCCATCTCCTCCGGTAGCTTGACGAGCATCGTCTTGCGGATGTTCTCCAGCACGGAGTCGATGCGCACCTGCAGCGTATCCTCCACCTCCTTGAGCAGCTTCTCAAAGTCTGCCAGGGCGCCGTAGCACGTCTGCAGGTACGGGTCGAGGTTGGGCGACATCCAGCTCAGCTTCGTCACGCCGGGCTCCACCTGCTTGTCGACGGCCTTGCGCGCGGAGCGCAGGAGGTGCTCAACGCGCTCCGGGATGCGGGAAAACACGCGGTTGTACTCCTCAATCATCAGCTCGAGCTGGTTCTTCTGGTTGGCCAGGCGCTCCTCCTGCAGGCACAGCAGCTTGGCGCTCTCCGGGATCTCCAGGTTGAGCTTCTGCATGATCTTCGTCTCGCGGATGACCTGCGGCAGCTGCGGGTCCATGTTGACCAGGAGCTTGCCCGTCTCCGGGTGGCGCACGAGGAGCGAGGCGTTGAGGCCGGACTGCGAGGCGTCCACCGCCTTCCACCATGCGCGGTGGTGCAGCAGCTCGTACTCGAGCAGCACGTGCCCGAGCTTGTTGTAGTGCTTAATCACCTTGCGCGCGTCGGCGGTCTTAAGGAGGTCGGTGCACGACTTTTGGAACACGGACATGGGGCCCTCGATGCGGGCGAAGAGCTGGCGCGCCCAGATGATGCGTCCGGCGAGCGGCGGCAGGTTGCGGCCAATGGAGGGGTCCTGCTTCTCCGCCTGGTACACCTTGCGCACCTCCTCGAGCTCCTTGCCAAAGGCGCGCAGCACCAGCTCGTACTTCTCCGAGAGGTCGAGGCCGACGTGCTTGATCTTCTCAAACTTGGTGAGGAGGTCCAGGGCGCGCATGACGCTCGGCGCCTGGGCAAAGCAGTCGTCCATAAAGTCCTGCAGCCGCTGCAGCAGGTCCTGGATGTCGCTCTGGAACTGCTCAAAGTCTGTGTCAAAGTCGCGGCGGCGCGTGTTGAGCACGTCGTACGGCTTCTTCTTGAAGTTGTTGACGAGGGAGCGGAAGAGCACGTTGATGGGCTCGATGCCGTCAATCTTGCTTGCGCTCAGCTTGCTCCAGCGCTCGATAATGTCCAGCATCTGCACAATCTTCTCCGTGCGGGCGCAGAACGTGTCAAACTTGCCAAAGATGGACATCTCCGAAAAATCAAACTGCCGCCGTTCTGGGGTGGCCAGCAGCTTCTCCTTCTCCCGCTTAAAGCACCGCTGGTAGTGCTGGTTCAGCTCTCGGCACTGTGTGTGTGTGGGGGGGGGGCGGTTATCAGTGCGTGAGCGTGGTGTGTGTGTGTGTGTTAGTGTGAGTGGGGGGGGGGGTGTTGTTGTTGTTGTTGGGGCGGGGGGTTTGTTGTTGGGGTGGGTTGGTGGTTGGAGGGAAGCGTCGCGATGCTGTGGTGGCAAGGAACAGCGAGCTCCTGTGTGTACATGCACAGTTCTGGACACGCGGACACACACAGACACAGACACAGACGTACAAGTATGGGTGCAGATACACATACAACACATGCAAAGCTACCACATGCGCAAATCATCAAAAGAGCATGCACGGCTGGCCGTACGTGGCTGAGGCGAGCGGTGAGGTCCTTGGGATCCTGGTCCCAGATGCGGGGCTCCTTCTCGTAGATGTAGCGCTTGCAGGCGGTGATCATCTGGTTGGTGATCTTCACGCACAGCGCGGTCATGCGCTCGCTCGTGTTGTAGTAGCCGGAGATGGAGTGGATCATGCGCACGGCGTTCATGAGCGCGGGCACCGACTCCATCATCTGCGGCGGGCTGTTCTTGTACAGGGGCCCGCAGAACTTGTCGAGGGTGGACAGGTACTTGACGTTGTCCTTGGCCTCGTTTGCGGACTCTGTGATGCGCACCTCGAGGCGGCGCCACTCCGGGATGAGGCGCGACTTGGCGAGGTGCAGCACGTTGACGGCGTTCTGGCAGCGCGCCTCCTTCATCTGGTCCAGCACGCCGTTGAACTTGGCCATCTGCTGCTTCCAGTGCTCCAGCTCGGCGCGGGGGCCGACGTCGTCCGCCTCCTTGCGCATCTGCTCGCTCTCCGCAATCACCTGCTCCAGCTGCGTGCACCAGTGCTGCACCAGCTCCTCCAGCTGCGCCGTCGCCTTGTGGTCCTGCGACATGCGCGTGACGTCTGCGGCGGACATGCTGTCCAGCTCCAGCGCGGGCTCGCCCTCCTTGGGCTCGTACGCCTGCAGCACGACGCGCGTGGCCACGGCAACGTTGGCCTCGCTCAGCGTGGCGCGGAACCGCTCCAGGGCGTCGAAGAACTCCTCACGCTGCGCATCGTCCTTCTCCATCTTGCCCCAGTTCTCGTTGGCCATGAGCGCGGGCTCGAGGAAGTCGGCGATGATCGACTCCATGCCGCCAAGCACGGTGCCGGATGCCCTGTCCAGGCCAAACCGGCCAAAGGTCACCTCCTGCGCGACGTTGCTGGTGCTGAGGGCGCGGGTGGAGGCGCCGCGCACGCAGTAGACGCACGTGCCCGTGAGCCGGTCCACGGCCGGGTTGACAATCTGCACGCGCTTCTCCATCTCGCCCTTGCGGTTGGGGAAGTTCTGGTAGAAGAAGACGAGCTGGCGGCGCGTCGGGTTGGCGGCGAAGAACTGGTCAAACTGCTCAAACCCGGGGCCGTCGAGCACCTGCGTCTCCACTGTCTCGGCCTCCTCCTGCACGAGGTCGGCGACGCAGGAGATGATGTACTTGTGGCGGGCGTCCATGCTGGCGGCCTTGGCGGCGCGCGCCTCCTTGCTCTTGTGTGACGCCTCCATGGTGCTGTCCTTGTTGGCCACCTTGCTCTTCATGCGCTCCTGCGGCTTAGCCACCTTGTGTGCCCGTCGCGTGAACTTGCTCACGGGCGCGGCAGCCTTGCGCGTGCGCGGGTTGTGCTTTCGCTCTGATGTTGGTGGGGAGAGGAACAGAATGAGCAGCAGGGCAGCAAGGGGGGGGGAGGTGTGGAGAAGACAGGGAAAATGTTACGAGTGTGAATATTGGGCTAGGGTTTTACGTGGAGTGGGCTGATGGGGTGGATATGAATGCTCAAACGGAAGGGTGAACAGCGAAGGGACGGGGGGGGCAAAGCAGGACCACACGTTGACAGGTGCAAAACACTTACAACACACACACACACATACAGCAGATACGCACACACACACACACACACAATGGACTGACCGCCCTCTGGAGGACGAGGAAGGGAGCGGATTTCCCTCCGCTTGACAGCGACGGCTGCCTGTTCCCTCGCAATCACCTCTGCCTCTGTCTCGGGCTCAGGCTCAGGTTCAGCCTCAGGAGCCGGAGCAGGCTCCTCTGTCTTGGCTTCTGCAGACTGTTCCTCTTGTGGGGTAGCCTCTGTGGATGCCTCGGCTGCATCGGCTGCTGGCTTCTCATCCGTGCTCTCACCCTCAGTCTTGGACTCCTCCTGTTCTGCTTCAGCAGCTTCGGCGTCCGGCTCAGCGTCTGCGTCTGTCTTGGCCTCCTCAGTGGTGGCGGCGTCTGCCTCAGCGTCTGCGTCGGCGTTGGCAGCGTCTGCGTCTGCCTCTGCGTCTGCGTCGGCGTTGGCAGCGTCTGCGTCTGTCTTGGCCTCCTCAGCAGCTTCGGCCTCAGCCTCAGCGTCTGCGTCGGCGTCTGCGTCTGCGTCTGCGTCTGTCTTGGCCTCCTCAGCAGCTTCGGCCTCAGCTTCAGCGTCTGCGTCGGTCTTGGCCTCCTCGGTAGTTTCACTGCCGCCATCCTCCTTCTTGTCCTCAGTCGCCTCACCGTCCTCCTTCTCCTCTGTCTTGGCCTCCTCTGTTGCCGCGTCACCATTCTCATTCTCCTTCACGTCCTGCTCCTCGTTTGCCGTCTCTGCGTTTGCAGGCGCATCTTCGGTAGAAGCGGTAGTCGCCTCCTGTGCAGGCTGTGCGTCGGCTTGCTGCTCCTGCTCCTCCGCCTCCACGGGCTTTGGAGGCGGCTGCTCTGTTGCGGGTTGTTGTTCTGTATCAGCCATTTTTTTTTTGTGGCTGGGCCAACTATCTGCTGGTGTTGGTGTGTGCTGCTTGCTTGCAGGGTGTCGCGACGATGAATTGAGTGAATGAATGAAGGAATACCCTTGACCGTTCTTCACCCAGCCTCGATCGCTGCGCGTTGCGCGTGCGTGGGTGCGTGCGTGTGTGTGCGTGTGTGTGCGTGTGCGTGCGTGTGTGTGCGTGTGTGTGCTCGGACCCCTCCTTGCTTGTTCTGGAGCCCCCACCTGGTCAGAGAGAATCACAACACGTCAATCAATATCGTCGCGGTGATGGTGGTGGTGGTGGGTTGTTCAGTTGAAAATGTTGTTGGTTGGTGTTGTGGTGTTGTGGCGGTGCACGGATGTAGTGGTTGTATGTGTTGTTGAGGAAGATTGGTTGCCAAGCGAACGGTCAAACCAGAGGAAAGGTGGTGGAAGATATCAGCCACTTGGTGTGAATTGCCTATTTTCAGTACAAATCCCGGCCATCGGCCCTGATATAGGAACCCAAGATATGCGAGGTGCGCGGAAGCGGGAGCTGGTGTTGCTTGCTGTGGTGGTGGTGGTGCTGCTTGGGCTGCGCACGCTGAACAACAACAACAACAGCAGCAGCAGCGGCAGCGGCAGCAGCACTAGCACTGGCACTGGCACTGGCGATGGTGGCAGTGGTGGCAATGGTGTGGTGCCAAGGGGACAAGGGGACGATGCGCCTGTGCTGGAGGATCTGCGTCGAATGCAAGCAAAGCAGGACATGCTTGCGCAGCAGCAAAAGCTGGAGGCGGAGAACGCGGAGAAGGAGCGGCAGCTGCAAGAACGGCAATGGCAGGCAGAAGCCGAGGCGCAGCTCAAACGAAAGCAAGAAGAGCAGCAACAACAACAGCAGCAGCAGCAAGGGCAGCAACAACAACGCGCAGTTGCTGCTGCTGCTGGTGGCGGTGCCTGGTGGCAGCCGGTGCATCTTGAGCTGGACCTGCCAAAGAACATCCGCGACGACCCCATCCTCAACTCGCGCGAGTCCATGTACAGGCAGTATGGGTTCAACCTGAAAAAGTCCAACGAGCTGCCGCTCGCCCACGATGTGCCTGATATCCGGTCAGACGAGTGCAAGGCCATCACGTACCCCAGGGGCATGCCCAAGTCCAGCGTCATCATCATTTATTACAACGAGCCCTTGTCCACGCTGCTGCGCAACGTCGTGAGCGTGCTCAACCGCACCCCGCCCGAGCTGCTTGGCGAGATTCTGCTCATCGACGACAACAGCACGCTGCCAGAGCTGCAGCTGCTCCCAAAGCACCTGAAGAAGCTCAAGGTCCCGGACGGCATGATCAAGCTCTTCCACCGGCACGTGCACGACGGGATTGTCGGGGCGCGCGTGCGCGGGGCGCAGGAGGCGTCCCACCCGATCCTCGTCTTCCTCGATAGCCACAGTGAGGTGTCGCCCGGGTGGATCGAGCCCCTGGTTGCCCGCATCCACGAAGACCGCACGCGCGTGGTCGTGCCCAACATCCGCGGCATCGACCTGGACAAGCTGGACCTCTTCCCCGGCGAGCTGTGGCCGCCCGCCAAGGGCAGCTTCAACTGGCGCCTCACCTTCACCATTGTGCCCGCAAACATCGACCGCGATCTTGTTGGCGATGGTCACCCACACACGCGCCCCATCAGAAGCCCCGTCATGCCAGGAGGTTAGTGCGGGGGTTTGCTACATGACGTTGTGCGTGCTGTGGGTGTGCCGGGGAGCGAGGGATGGGTGGGGTGAGGGGGCGGGCGAGGCCATGCGTCGTCGGGGTCGGTCATGGTCGGCTGCAGTAATGCATGTCACCTTTTCTCGGTGGATCACGTCCTCATTGTGGAGTCACGTAATACTGTAACATGGGCTCAATTTCCACCACACACACACACACACATACGCACATACGCACATACGCACAACGTGCAGGGCTGTTTGCGATTGACAAGGACTTGTTCTTTCAGCTGGGCGCGTACGATCCCGAGATCAAGTACTACGGCGCCGAGCACGTGGAGCTGTCCTTTCGCGTGTGGCAGTGCGGCGGGTCGATGGAGTGGATTCCTTGCTCCAATGTCGGGCACATCTATCGCGAGTTTAACCGCTTTAGCGTGGACCCAAAGCTCAAGTCCGTCAACGTCGGCTACTACCTCGACCGGAACGACATTCGCGTCGCAGAGGTGTGTATATTGTGTGTGTGTGTGTGTGTGTGTGTGTGTGTGTGTGTGTGTGTGTTTGTTTGTGATGAGTGGTGGATGGTTGGGATGAATGGGTTAGTTTCCATAGCGTCGTCTCCAAAAATGCAGAGCACGTACAAACACACACACACACGCCCACACACACACACACACACACACACACACATGCCCACATACACACACACGCCCACATGCGCGCACACACCCACACGCGCCAACAAACAAAAAAGGTGTGGATGGACGAGTACAAGAAGATCTTCTACGACTTCCGCCACCTGCATGGAAAGGAGTTTGGGGACGTGTCATCGCGGCGGCAGGTGCGCGAGGCAAACCAGTGCCGCTCCTTCAAGTGGTATCTCGACAACGTCGCCTACGACGTGTTTGTGCCGGACATTGACGCAACGCCGGGCCAGATTGCGTCCAAGGACGAGGCGCAGTGCCTGTCCAACAACGGCGTGAAGGACGACGGCCCCGTCACGCTGCAGTCGTGCGCGCCGCACAACGACCAGCAGCAGTGGGTGGTTTCTCCGCGTGGGTACATCTACCTCAACCACTACCCGCGCGTCACGCTGCTGTGCCTGCGCGTCGACACCATTGCGCTTGTGGGCCGCAGCGATGCGCTCACGTTTGAAAGGCGCGGCAGCCGCCTCCATAACAAGGCGGACCCTTCCTCCTGCCTTGCGCGCACACCAGACAACCGCCTGCACCTCCAGCCGTGCGCGGCACAGTCCAGCGACAGCGCCAGCACTGTGCAGACTGCAGCCCTGCAGGCGCAGGTGTGGGAGTTCAAGCCCGCCGAGCACGCACCGCGCCGTATTGCGGCAGCAGGCGTGCCACCTGGCACGGAGGTGTTTGTCATGTCGACGGGGAAATCGGGCACGTGCTTGGACAACATGCAGCAGCAGCGCGGCGTGCCTGGCCTGTACGGCTGCCACGGCGGATTCACCCAGCAATGGGTCCTCGACACGGGTGAGAGCGGAAAGTGTGTGTTTGCGTGTGCGTGTGCGTGTGCGTGGTGTGGTGTGTGTGTGCGTGTGCGTGTGGTTTGGTGTAGTGTGGTGTGGTGTGGTGTGGTGTGGTGTGGTGTGTGTGTGTGTGTGTGTGTGTGTGTGTGTGTGTATGTGTGTGTGTGTGTGTGTGTGTGGTGTGGGCTGTATTTAGGGTTGTGTACAATGACGTGGGCTGCGGTCGCGTGTGCGGGCTTGCCTGCGTTTGGCTGTGACATGCATGCTTGCACACATTCACTCACAGAGCCGTGTGCACGCACACCTTCTTGGCAGAGGGCCACTTGGCAAGCGCCACCATGGCGGACGCGTACATCGGGCTCTCGCTAGCCGTGCGGCAGGGCGCGTGCACCCCAGACCAGGACGACTACATGTGGATCCACAAGGAGAAGCGCTTCTCGCCAAAGCTGCAGCCAACACACTGCCTCACCCGCGGCAAGCAGGACGACGTGCAAATCCTGCCCTGTGACGAGGACAGCGATGCGCAGAGCTGGTCCTTCGTGGCCGCGCCAAAGAACTACTGAGGGCAAAGAAATACGTGTGCACGTGCATGCTGCATGCAAAGCCGTGATTAGCAAGCAGCACAGCGTCGCTGTGTCTTTGCTGAAGGATGTTGCAGGTTGCTTCCGTTGTTGCTTTCGTGTGTGTGCATGTGGTGCATGTGTGTGCGCGCATGTGCGTGGGTGTTGCATGTGCGCGGGTATGTGCGCGTGCGTTGCATTTGTTACGTTACAGCAGCAGCAGCAGAAGTAGTACTGTAGTACACAAGTGAAGGGAGCAATCAATTCACACACACACACACACACACACACACACACACACACACACACACACACACACACACACACGACAAGCCAGAGTTTGGAACTGACAGCAACACAGCAGACTTCCAGCGTGTTCGACAACAACCCCACGAGAAAATTTGAAAGCTTGACTGATTGGACTTTGATGCCACCGCCAACACCCACGATGAAGATGCATTTTCTCACACCCTCCCCACCCAACAACATCACACAAACGCTCAAGTGCCACCCCAGTGCCTGCTTGCCTGTGCTGCTCGGCTTGAACACGACGCCATCATGAAGCCAAAGCAAAGGAAGAAGCGAAAGAAGCAGGGCAACAAGAAGTGGCAGGATAACTGGCAAGGCGTTTCCCAGACTTTGATGGGGGTGGCTAAGTCGAACGAGTGTGACGTCAACACCGCTCCGCCTGCGGCTGCCTTCAAGACCCTGCTGCTCACTGGCACGTCATTGATCGCCTTGCCGGACATGATTGGGTGCTTGGATAACATCAGGTGCAGTTGGGACGGCGTCTGGGGTGGCCAGGATCCTGTGCCACCTGATCTACGACAGCAAATGACGAAGCTGGCGCACCTTGAGCAACGGGTGCGATCGAGCATCGGAAACCAAGTGGTTCGTCAGACAAGCAGGAACGCCAAGGGTGGTGGTGTTCCCGACGTCGTCAAGAAAGCGGTTGACTATCTTCCACGAATGGAGAAACAACTCGACGACATCCAATTGCATGACATACTATCAAGCGACATCGTGGCCAGCGTTGACACCGCCAACCCAGACGAAGACGCGTGTCACCGCATCATCTTGTGGCGGTACAAGCTTGCCCGTTTCAAACCACCAACAGAAGCCTTGAACGCTGCACGTTGGCTCTTGTGCTCAGCTGGGTCAGCTTCTGAGCTGGCACACCGCCTTAGCTACTTCAGTGTGGCTGTTAATCGTCAAATGCAAGAGGAGTATGAGCAGCACGCGCGAGCTGGCAATGCTGATGCCCTGTTTGCGTACAGAGATTTGCGCAATAATGGGCGATCGACGCTGGACCAACGCGTCCGGCGAAGCAAACAAGATGGCCGAACATCTGCGTCGAATGAAACCAACTCGATCGAACGAAGTGACGCCGGAACTGACTCATGCGCCGCACACGGAAAGCAAAGAATGACATCAATTCGCACCAAGCATCCCGACCACGATGACCCAGACGGCTGTGGGGGTGTTGCTGAGGGCCTCATTGTACTGCACCTTGAACCAGTGCGCGCACCACGCGGTGGTGGTGGCGGTGATGGTGGTGGGCACGAGCAGCGTGTGCAGGATTCTGGAGAATGCGCCGGCATTGATGCGAATTGGCAAGCGCATGACCCGCGGCAGCCGCCTCCACATCCTTCACTGCCGCAAGTGCCCCAGTCTTCACTGCCGCAAGTGCCGCCAGGATCATGTGCTTCGCAGTGCGTGCAGGATTCTGGAGAATGCGCCGGCATCGATGCGAATTGGCAAGCGCATGACCCGCGGCATCCATGGAGCGACGGCGAGCCCAGTCCAGTTGCTACCCCACAGTCTCCAGCAGATGGCGGGCAAGATGGCTTGCGTGGTCATGTCCCAGTCGACAGCACCGCCCCCACGATACGGCAGTCACCGGCCGACGATGACATCTTCGACCTCCAGCTCCTACCACCATTCGAACGCCTTGATCCTGAAGCCCTGAATGCCTTGTTGGACGACCTGCTGGCCGATGAGCTACTGCTCCACGGGGTATCGCTTTTGGCGCAGTGTGAGCCCAGCTTCCTCTTGGATCCACCTCAGCAGCACCAGCCCCAGCCACGCCCTGCCAGCCGGCCTGCCACATCGGTGGCCAGCACCCCAAGAACTCCTGCTGAAGGTGCGGACTTTGTGAAGCGGCTGGACAAGCACATGTTCGAGCTCCCGCCCCCGCCGCCAAAACGCCCTTTCCGCAGCGGCCCCACCGCCACCACCACCACTAGCAGCCCCACCACAACCAACAACAACAACAACAACAACAACGACGACGACGACGACGACGACGAGCTTCCTCGAAAGCGCGACAAACGTTGTTAACGCCAGCTTGGTGCCTTTCTTTCGCAGCAACCACGATCCTTCAAGGCGTGTTATCCTAACCGAAAACACATCTGGGTCGTGGCCGCGACGGAATGGCTTTAAGCCCTTCGTTGGCATCCACCCACCCACCCACATCAACCAAGAACATCCAGCCTCCCCTCTTTCTCAACAGCAGACCCTGCAAGAACAGCTTTTCGACGACCACCTACTGATGGGACAGCCAAGCTAGCACCTTCACTGCTACTTGGTTCGTCTCCACAGAGAGGACAACGCCTCGTGTGTACCACGAGCGTGGATTCCTTGCCCACGCTGCACTCCACACCAGTGCACATCAAGTGGGAGGCCGACGCTCACGCTTCAGCATCAGCATTCCGCTGTTTTGCTGTGTCGTGCGGCCTGATCCCGTCCTTCCTTGCTTGTTGCTGACACACATCTGTGTTCACAGCAGCAGCACTCGTCGGTTCCTCACATTTACGTGAGGACACCTCTTCTGCGGATCCCTTTCGGACCCCAGGACCCTTTGACGACGACAACGCACTCCCTGCTGATGCTCTCTGTTTGCCTCCCACCTGGTGATTTCCAATGGTGTGGAGTGCAGCGTGAGCAAGGGAACCACGCCCGTGGTGCACACGATGCGTTGTCCTCTCTGTGGAGACGAACCAAGACAATCTTGGTGACCCTTCACTCTGGTCGCTTCTTCTTGCTTGTTCTTTGCATACAATCTGCTGCCCAGCCCTCCCTTCTTCTTCTTCTCTTCCACACACACACACACACACACACACACACACACACACACACACACACACACATCTACTTGCTGCTTTCCTGGTTTTGGCCATCCCTGCCCTCTCCAACACGACGATGATGACTACTTGCTTCCTTGTATGGTTCCTTGTGTGCTTTGCACCTGTTCGTTCTTTCCTAATTCCCCATCCTGTCTTCCACGTTTTGTGTCTGCCTGTCAACGCTGCTTGTTTGTGGCTCACGACAGTTTGCCACATCGGCCTCGTTCCCATTTTGTTCCTCCTACCTGATGTGCGTTCATGTCTGTTCTCGTTCTCACATTCGCGTACTTACTGATGGTTTTGTGTCGTTTCGTGCCCTGTTGACTCCTAACGTGCAACGTTCCCTATCTGCTGATGCTTAATTCTTTGATGTTCCCATCCCGCTGTCTCTCGTTTCCACTCGTTCCATTTCGTTTGCGTTTCGTGCTTGCGTTTTCGTTTCATTCTGTTCCACTCCAACATCAAGCCCAAAACCTCCAAACGCCGACGTAGAAGCAACACACCAACCAGGGAACAGATGGACATGACAGAAAGCACGAGCCTGCAACAGCGGTGAACATACATGTGTGTGTGCGTGTGCATGTGTCGAGGAGAGTTTGCCGCGTCACTTTAGCGGCACCGGTTACACCATGGACGTGAGGTCGAACAGATCGCTGTCCAGCGTCACCTCCGCATACTTGGGCATCGGCCGCTGTCGGGAAAAACGCAAACCAGGGCACGTGCACTAATAGTCAGTACGAGGTACACGTGGCAACAAGCACCAACAAGCACTCATCTCGACGCCAACCCACGTACACACACACACACCTACATTCACACGGCTTGCACAAGTGCCTCACGTTTCGGACGGTGTCGCCGTGGAGGTAAAGTGTCATGCGAGCGAAATCGTCTGAAAACTCTTCAAAGTCAATGTCCTCGGCCTCCACCTCCGCAACCTCCTCATCTTCCTCGTCCTCCTCTGCGCCGTGCTCCTGTTGTTGCTGCTGTTGTTGCTGCTGTTGCTGTGATGACGACGGCGCCTCACCGCGTTGTTCTGCAGTCACAGCACAAATCGTGCATTGCAACACACACACACATGAACACACAAATGCAACAGTCGGACAGCACAACGGGTGGATGAGAGAACACTGCAGGGGTGGAAGAGATTTGAGGACAAGCGCTTGACAGGTGAAAAGGCAGGAGTTGGCGCTAAAGACAACAGAAAACCACCACCACCACCACGATCATCATCACGGACCGATGGCAGCGTCGACGGCGAGGATGGACATCTGCAGCTGTCGAATGATTTCGTCCACAACACTAAAGTCCGCACCGCCCTCCTCCGCCTCTGCCGGCACCGCGGGCTCCGGGCCGCACAGCATCGTCTCAGCCTCCTCCTGTCGTGTTGGTGGTGTTGTTGTTGTTGTTGTGTGTGTGCGTGTGTGTGTATGTATGCGTGTGTGTGTATGTATGTATGTATGTGTGTGTGTGTGAATGACGCACGAGTGGATGCTCCCAAACATCGCGATTGTTGAGAAGGAAATCGGCGCAGGATGGAGAACAGAAATGCACGCGTTACCTCGTCCTTGTCTGAGACGTCATCCACGTGCTGTTGGAGTGGTGGTCGGCATCGGTGACGTGCAACACATGCAAACATCACATGGGCGCAAACAACAATTGCCACAGGAGCACAGTGAACAAATAGTCCCAGCAGTGCCACGACATGAAGAACACTACTTGCATGACACGCACGTGAATAGCACAGGACGAAGCGAACGAGAGGCTGTCACAACAAGCACTGCCGTACCACCACCACCACCACCACCACCACCACGACGACTACTACGACACTGTTATCGTGACACATGACGTACGTCTGCGCCCTGTGTGACGCTGATGCGGGTCTGTGCAATGAGGCGCTTGAGCGCGCGCGTGTCGGGATCCGTCTTGTTGCGCAGCGGCACACCCTCAGCAGACACTGCACGCACATGTGTGTGTGTGTGTGTGTGTGTGTGCGGCAGTCAGTTGCTCAACCTACATCGCGCGCACAACGTCTCAAACAAGTTTGTACATTCGCGCACGCATGCATGCGAGCAAGCACACGCGATACATGCGCTCCTGTACCCGTACCGGACGGCTGCTTTGTTGTGCTTTGTGATCGGACAAACGTCCGCGTTTGCCGCAGCTGCACAATAGCAAGGGGAGACATGGTGGATGTCAGGCACAAGAAACCACACACACACACATGCACAGAACACACAAACACACACTCCCACACACAAACACACACACTCTCTCTCACTCCCCCTCCCCCCACCCACCCACACACCTTCTTGAAGACTTGGTTGCAGATGACGGCAATCTCCTGGGCCAGCTGCTTTGCCACGGCTGTGGACTTGACCTTGAAGCCGTGGCACTTGAACATCACACCCTTCCCGCGCAGATCATGCTTTGCCACCACGTACACCGTCTTCTTCACAGACACCACAAACACCACCTGATGGGACAAGAATGAGAGTGTGTGTGGGTGCGTGTGTGGGTGAGTGTGTGCGAGTGTGCATTGTTTGTGTGTGAGTCTGTGTGTGTGTGTGTGTGTGTGTGTGTGTGTGTGTGTGTGTGTGTGTGTGTGTGTGTGTGT
>NW_004754904.1:448117-452402 GCF_000188695.1 Salpingoeca rosetta | reverse complement strand
CACACACACACACACACACACACACACACACACACACACACACAACTCAACACGCACACGCACGCACGCGCATACACACAACTCACCAACGCCCCAACACCCAACACACACGCACGCACACACGCACACACGCACACACGCACACCCCAACACCCAACACACGCGCGCGCGCGCGCATTCTCACCCGCATACCCCACCTCCCCCCCCCTTCTCATTCTGACAGCCAACGGGCCGCCTGACGGTTGGGGAGAATGACACCTTTGCCACAATCCAGGAGCTTGTGGATCATTACCGTGGCGTGCCGCTCCCTGGCGGCGTCAGGTTCCGTGGATATGAGCCCCGCCGCCCGCCACTGCAGCCGCCCCCGCCGCTCTCCAGTCGCCGCAGCCAGTCGTTTGGAGACCCACTGCCGCGGAACGGCCACGCTGTACTGGCCGCCAGCGTGGACACCAAGGAGTCGAGGTCCGTTTCGTTCACCATGGGCGTGCCAGCAACGGAGGCACGGCAGCCTGCGTTACCACCGCGCCCCGCTGACCCGTCTGCGCCGTCCCTGCCGCGCGCACCGCCCCTGCCGCGCTCGCGAAGCGTCGATGTGGTGACAGATGACGCCACGTACGCGTGCATGGACGACGCCAACACGCCGGCAACCGTGGGCGCCAGCCACCACCACCCTGGCATGCACGCGGCACCACCCCCTGCTCCTCACAATGCCACGCATCAGCCGCAGCCACCACCCCACCCCCACCATCGGCCACCGCCGTAGCCCTGCAACGTTGTCCCACGTTACCAGTTCTGCATGGATTGTTGTATTGTGTTGTGCTTGGTGTTGGTTTGTGTCTGTTGTTGATGACTCCGCGGCGTGCCTTGGTCCACCCATGGTCATCTCACGCAACACTCCTCGGTTCTCCTCACTTGCTCCGTTTTCTTTCTTCACTTCTTTCATTGATTTATCCATCCTTACGTAACTGACTTGCGTATTTGCTTCCTTCCTTTCCTTCCTTTCGATCTTAATTGCGCTCTTGCTCTCTTGCTCTCTTGCTCTCTTGCTCTCTTGCTCTCTTGCTCCTTTGTCTGTCACAGTGACGACATTGTCGTTGCTGGCAAGAGTGGGTGCGTTGGCTGTGTGCTGCGCCACCCTCACATGGCCCGCTTCCATGGCTTTTTTTTTTCTTTTCTCCCGTGTTTGGTTACGCTTCCTTTCTGCTGGATTGTCCACCATGTTGTTGTCATGTCACACACACACACATATGCACGCGCACGCGCACGGGTGCAGTGGGTTGTTACACACCGTCGAGACAACAGCCCCGCGCTCGTGGTGTTGGTGTTGTTGTTGTTGTTACACAACGAACGAGCGGCCCTTCTGCACTGATTACAAGAAGCGACCCAGCTGAAAACAGGTGCATCGCGGGGGCGAGAGAAACAAAACCAAGTCGTATGGGCACAAAGCGAACGCCACACACAACAAACACACAAACACACACACACACACACAAAACACAAACAAACAAACAAACAAACACACACACACACACACAAACACAAACAAACAAACAAACGCATCACACACACACACACACACACACACAACCACAAAACCCAGACCACGCAACACCAACAACACACACAAAACAACAACAACACACACAAAACAACAACAACACAAACACAGATAAACCACGCAACACCACGATTCCATAAAGGCAGGTCCTCCCCACAAAGCGTACTACCCAAGCGCAAGGCATCCCTTGCGGCCCAAACATCGAGTCCATCGCCACGCATTCGTGACGTTTTTGCGATGCTTTTGGGCGTCGCTGTCGTCATCGAAGCAGGATTGCTGATGGTCACGAAGTCAGCACTTTAGGTCAAAAGTCAAGTCAGGCTTGTTTATTCTTTCGATGACATCATTCACAGGTTGCGTTGGAGCGAAAGACCTAATTTTCTATTCGCAAATTTCTCCCATTCGCAGATTTCTTTCGGTAACTCTTGGGTCTGTATTGCGCGATTTATTAGTTTTGGCTTGGTTTGTGCGGCATTCCAGGGTCAGTATTCTTCGCTCGCACAGCAGCCAAAAGCCCCCACAGCGCACAGGCAAACCAAGCGCGCAAGAAGCGCAAAAAGAAGAAGAAAAAAAGAAAGCCCCACCTTGTTCCTCCTCTTCCTCCAGCTCAGGCCGCAGCGCACAGCCAGAAAGCGGGAACAAAGTGGCGAAGTGAGCGCTGCCCATGCCTTTTTCCACACCGTCCTGGTGGCTTCCACAACAGAAGGTCGGCAGACGAAGGGCCAGCGAGGCAAGGCACCCACCACCAGAGAGCAGCGCACCAGCGACTACAACACCAACTGAAGGCTCCCCCCCCCCTTTTGCAGCTCTCTCTCTCTCTTTCTCGCGCAGCCGCAGCCGCAACAGCAACAACAACTGCGCCGCCTTCCCCCCTGCCTTCCTTTCACCATGGACATCCAAGACGCAAACCCCATCCTGTTCGGTAGGTTGGCACTCGATCACCCACGTGGTTGCAGTGATCAAGTTGCATTGCGTGGCTCGGTCGGTCACGATGATGATGATGCTTTGTTCAGAGGCCTTGTTGTTTGGGCACCCACAAAACACACAAACAATCACCACCACCGATCGTCACACGCACCCAGTGTGTGTGTGTGTGTGATTTGGCTTGATTCGTTCGCCCCCCACCTCTTTGCATACATGTTGTGCACCAGTCGCTGTTGCTTTTGGCTGTGTTACGGTGTAATGCCAGCATCCATCCAATCCAATCCAATCCAACTCTTCCATCCATCCAATCCAACTCACCCATTTGTTTGTTGCTTCCTGTTTCCTCCAAACACATTAGGCCAAAGCATGGCCCATCCTCCCATTGATGAGACACTTTACCCAAGCATCGACGATGTCACCGCTCCGGACGCGGTTGGCGACTCCAACGAGGATCACGCCGCCCTTGAATCGAAGCGTGCCCACCTGAAGAAGCTCGGTGACAACGATGACCACCATACCTCCCTTCGCTACCGCAGGCCTGTCGCGCGCCTTGAAGACAGTCCTGGCCTGACCCTGCCCGACCATAACAGTGAGTCACTCATCGACCCCGGCAACACTCTTGTGCTGGACATGCCGTCTGCACCAAGCGTGAGCTACGGCTCAACCTCAAGCTCCCCCTCGAGCCACGCCACAAGCTCCTTCACGTACCCCAGTCCTCCCATGGATAATCCGCCCATGTACATGCGGCAGCCTTCATCCACGACAAGCAGCGCAGCTACCACCCACCAGTCCCCGACTCTGCGCGGCACGAGCGGTCCCTCTTACTCGGCCGCGATGCATGCGCCCTGGATGGCACGCAACAGCATCCCGTCCACCAAGCCTTACGACCAGCGCTCCCAGAGCCATCGGGTGGGTGCCCCAGGGATGTACCCAGACCGCACGCGTCGTTACAGCGCCTCACCGGGCGTTTCGCCTTACCAGCCATCCTACATGACCACCCTTCAGCAGCAGCACCAGCACCCGAATCAGTATTTTTCAAGCAGCGCCAGTGCCAGTGCCAGCAGCGCTAGCAGTGGTACCAGCACGTCCACTGCCTCAGGCAACACTTCTCCCAACAGCGTTGGCTCAAGCCCCGGCAGCGGCACCAGCAGCAGCTCGTCCAGCGCTTCCTCCAGTGGTGCTACCTCGCCTGGGACTCAAGTTGACCATCCCCCCACGTCACCAATTCCAGACGACTACATCTCCGTCTTCCCCTCGGACCTCAACATGGACGGCTCGGACCCCTTGCTGGATTCCCTCGACGAGGAGTTCGACGACCGCCGCACGCACCTCTTTGATAGCAACTTCTCCATGCTGCCTCCTGATTCGGCTCAGACCGAGCTTTCGCTCCAGCGCGTGCAGTCCACCGAAAGCGTCGGCCTGGACACCATGGACTCGGACTTCAACAGCGTCAGTGCCCACTTTGCCATGTCCCCCATGCGCAGCAGGCTCTCCTCCTCCACAAGCGCCAGCAACCCGTCCACTGGCAGCGAGGACACCATCACTGCCCTGTTTGACAGCCCCGAGAGCGCATTTGAGGATGGACGGCCCACCCTCGGCATCGACGCCTCTGGTGGATTCTATCGCCTGGACGAGCAACACACTCACCCCTCAATGTCGTCCTCAAGCGTGGCCCACCAGCAGCAGCAGCAGCAGGGCGGCCTTCATCACATGCCCGTGCAGGGGCAGCACATGCAGCTTCACCACCAGCAGCCATACCCTTCAGGCAGCCCCTCAAGCGTTGGGCAGCAGGGGCAGCAGCAG
>NW_004754904.1:423117-443117 GCF_000188695.1 Salpingoeca rosetta | reverse complement strand
CGACTCTTGCTCCGCACACGCACACGCACACGCACACATGTGTTGACGATAAGACACGTCGATACACGAGGCACACGAGGCACACGAGGCACACGAGGCACACGAGACAATAGCTCGCACACACCTGATACACACCTCATACACATCTTATGCACTCATACGACTCGCACAAACACACAACCACGTACAAGCAGCCGTGCCAGCCGCAGTGGCTGCAGCAAGGCGCGGAGAAGAGGGAGGAGAGAAAGCGCTCGTCACGGGAGGCGTCGGCCTCTGGAAGTTCCATCCGCATGAATGATGACACATTCAGAATGCGGTGATCCCACGAAATGTCCTGATGGGAGTTTAAGGCGATTGAGAGTGATGATGAGCGCGCAGCATTGTGTGCATGCGTGCGTGAGCGCATTGTGCGCATGCGTGCGTGTGTGTGTGTGTGTGTGTGTGTGTGTGTGTGTTGAAACACTAAGCAATAGGTCATACGCGACACATCACTGCACGCAAAACACGCGCTACAGCCATGGCACAGCTGCACACACACACGCACACACACACACGCACACACACACACGCACACACACACGCACACACACACACACACACACACCTCTGGCCTTCGTCCGATGTTAAAGTCGCCAACGGCCAGGACTTTAAAGCCACGATTGCGCAATCGCTGCATGCAATCCTCCATGGCTCGCAAGAACCGCATCTGCCCATGCAGCCATGACGCAACACACAGCCAAGAATAAGCGGCGCAGTACCGAACGTGCGGCTGTTCGTTGTGTCAACAGTTGACGCGCGCGCACATTTTCACACAGTCGACACACACATGCGCGCACGCGCGCGCACACACACACACACACACAGTTGATACACACATTCACATTCACACATTCACACATTCACACATTCACACATTCACACATTCACACATTCACACATTCACACATTCACACATTCACACATTCACACATTCAACACGCACATTTCTGACATGCACTGTCTCTTCCCCTCCCTCCTGTTGCATGCATGTGCGCACAAACTTTGAAAGGGAGGCGGCGAGAGCCGGCACCGTCGTTCGGCACATACACATTCAAGATGGCAAAGCCGTCGTGTACGGTGACAATTGCGCGCCCTGGTCACGAAAGCAAACGACACCCACCATTGTGAAGTTAAGGTGAGGCACGTGTGCTGGTCACAACTGCACGTGCAACGAGAACGCACACAGGACAGACAGAGAGAGACACACACAGACAGACACACACAGACAGAGACAGACAGACACACAGACACACACACATGCACATATGTACATACGTACATGCACATACACACATACATACATACATACATACATACATACATACATACATACATACATACATACATACATACATACATACATACATACATACATACATACATACATACATACATACATACATACATACATACATACATACATACATACATATATACATACATACATACATACATACATACATACATACATACATACATACATACACATTCACAAACACACACAAACGCTCAAACACTCACATTCGAACACACGCAAAAAAACACACAGCACAAGCATACACACAGCGCAAACAAGCGGGGTTTATGGACGGCACCTTCGCAGTCGAGAGCATGGTCAGCAAACGGCTGCGGGTCGGCGGAGATTGTGAGCCCTTTCCGTGCAAAGGTGGCAACGCCGTTGAAGCCACGAGATGTGCCAGCAGAGCAACACGAGAAGAAGCAATCGTATTTTTCCACTGCACAGCACGTCAGGGCCAACACTCCAGTGAGCACCGTCGTCACAAACGACTCACTAGCAGTGTGCGTCACAGCAATACGCAGCGAAGCAAGTCGCAGCGCAGCACAGCGCGACACGGCACGTCGCAGCTAACGCCATCAGGCGCAATCGCCACTCTTGCAAAAGCACAAGCAAACACACACACACACACACAGTCACTCACACACAAGCAAACACACACACACACAGTCACTCACAAAGTGCTGGTGTGACGCCAGCAAGCTTGGGCTGCTCTGCAAGCCTTGAAGCCGTCACCTTCACCTGACACACGAAAGGAGAGGAAGCAAGTGTGCCGTGTGGTTTAGATGGGAAATGGCACTGCATCAAGGTGGCAAAAAAAAAAAACACACACACGCGCGCGCGCGCGCGCAGAGGCGTTCATGAATGAGACAGATGTCGATGGCACTGAACGCACTGACCTCTTGTAAACACAGGATGTCAATCTTGTTCTTTGCCAGCCACGTTGCAACGTCTCCATGCCTGTGAAAGGCCAAGGTGACAGATGTGACATGATAGCAACAAACCGAGAAACGAGAAACGGTGAGCACGTGGCGAGTGAATGGATATGCTTCAAAAAAAAACACACACACACACAAAGCGTGGCCACTCGCTTGACTCCCCTCGCCTCTCCCCTGTCTCAAACTCAAACTCAAACCTTGTGCACACACACAACACAGTACACACACACAGTACACACAGTACACACAGTACACACAGTACACACAGTACACACAACACAGTACACACACAAAGTACACAAAGTACACACAGTACACACAGTACACACAGTACACACGACACACACAACACACACAGTACACACAACACACACAACACACACAACACACACAGTATACACAACACACACAGTATACACAACACACACAAACACATGTGTACTCACCGCCTGTTGATGCAGTCAACAGTGGTCGCCCATCCCGCCACGTTCCAGCACACCAAGTGCAGCATCATGCGCGAACAGCGGTCCTGCTGTCACACTCTTCTCGCTGTGTCTTGTTTAAGCCACCCGAGCCAACTGAATTCAGTTGTAAAGTCTGAATTCAGTCATTCGCTTCCGAGTGGAGAAAACCTGACCACACAAAAACCGCCGTACCCACAGCACCACCCAAAAAGACCAAAGCACCAAACGGTTGCTGTGCCTTGCTTGTTGCTTCTTCTTGAGTGCTTGATCTCTCCACCGGCCAAGCGACCACCCACCCCATCCATCCATCCATATCCAGCCTCCAACTACTACCATCCCTCAGCGGCCTTCCTCTCTCTTCCTGGTCCCCGAGAAAGGAGTGCAAGAACAAACTGATTGCAGAGAGGAGGAACTTGTGTTGAGATTGTTCTTTCCCTCGCGACTGCTGAACGTTCTGTTCTTGAACGTGACTCGCCACGGCACGCCAGAGGCAGGACAACTCCCCCCCCCCCTCGTCAAGCACTGCCATGTCTTCCCTTGCGTCGATTCAAACGGCGCTCCGCAACCGCGATGGCTCAGAGGTGCGTGTGTGCGTGTGGGTGGGTGACTCTCTGGTGGGGCCTGCTGCTGTGCTGCGAGGCAGCAAGGCCTGGTCATCTGCCCAATGTGCTTGTTTCCAAGCTTGCCTGCAAGCAAGCAACATTGGCAAAAAGGCGTGATGTGCCCGCTTGTGGCTCCCCCTCGTGATGTCGCACTGTCGCCTGCCGCGCCCATCACACCCTAACGCAGCACCTGCATGCCACATTTGTTTTGCTTGCCGCACAGATCCAGGAGTTCCAGCTGGATGCCGACGGAAGGCAGCTTGTGGCTGCAGATACATTCACCATGGCCGAGAGCGTGCGCTCTGCAAAGGGCATTGGTGCGTGAGAGCCACCAACTTGGAGGGGGGGGGGGCAACCCTTGCCCTGTCGCTGTCGTTATGTGTCTTGCTGGTGCTGTTGGAGTTGGTGCTAATTGTGCAGGACACAGCCCTTTGCCGCTTAGGATGTTTGTTACATGCACCTTTGGTTTCCAGTCACAGCTCCTCCCACCCTCACACATTCACATCCAACTGCTGCCTTCCGTGTTGTCTCTGTGCTGTTGTCGCAGGCTCGCGTCGCAAGACTGTGATTGAGGCGTTTGTGGTGCTGTGCAATGACGTCCTCGTCATCACGCAACAGCAGCAGACGGCGGGAGGAGACACCGTCTACCTCCTGCTTGCAGATCCGCTTGATCTGGATCAGGTAACCCGTCGAGGTGGTCGCATACATTAGCATGATACATAGCATAAGATGGGTGTTTGCTTCTGAAAGAAGAAGGGCTGGGGGAAGGGAGTGCGTGCCAGCTTGACGTGTTTGCAAGCTTGAGGTGCGTGCCAGCACTTGCTAGGCCAAGTTTGGCCAGCAGTTTTACGCTGCACCATTCGTTGGCCGTCATCTCATGTTCATGCCATCACGACCATCATGACAACAATCATCACTCGGCCTGCTGCCACCATTGTCACCACTACCGCAGTGTACGGTGACGAGCGTGTTCTATGACGATGACCGGGAGTTCCTGGTCGAGGAGAACACAAAGCAGTCGTCGGAAGCGAGCTCGCAGCGCGAAAGCTTCTCCTTCAATGCCCCAGCCAGCCCTCCATCTGTCGTCGTCGCCAACAGCTTCGTGTTTCGCTGCCGCACCGGTACAGCCCCCCTCTTCTCTGCATTACGTTGTGTACACACACCGAGCAAGCTGGGCCACTGTTCTTGTTGCTCTTGTTGAAGCAAATGCGCAACGCCGCTCACACATCGGCATGCTGTGCTCGTGCCTCGTTGACCCGGCTTGACAGCTGAGATGAAGAAGCAATGGCTGCAGAAGGTTCACAACTGCATCTGCAGGGCAAAGGGCTTGCCCATCGGTCAGTGCATCAGTGCATAAACACCTGCTGCTGCTTGTGACATGTGTTGCTGATGCTGCTACTGCTGCTTGTGACATGTGTTGCTGCTGCTGCTTCTGCGGGCAACCATCGCAGCAAGTATCACAATCACACCCACACATATACACAACATCCTCATCTACGACGTGAACTCGGTTTCCTCTTGCCCCTCACTGTCACTTTTCTCACACACACGTTATCATTGCGACGTGCGTGCTTCCGTCCGCCACCAGAGACGCCAGAGTCGCCGCCGGCGCAGCAAGACCTGGTAAAGTTTCGGCACAACAACTCCTTCACGCGCAAGCGCTCACGCAAAGAAATTAACGTCAAACTGGAAGGTGCGGTTGAACACACAACACACACACGCACATACACTGTCTGGCTACAGCTGTGTATTGGTCTGTCCACCTGTGTGTGTGTGGCTGCGCGCTTGTCTGTTTGTGGCTTGTGAGTGCACCTCTCCGTGTCTGGCTCATGCCCCACTGTTCTCTCTCTTTCTATCTGCCTCTTTGTCGTTTGCCATGTACCACCTCCCTACCGCGCGTGCTCACCCATGCTTTCCTTCCACGTGTGCCGCTGTTCTCTCCCCTCACACCAGAACCGCACGAGCGCCGGCTGCAGTCCCGCGGATCACGGCGCTCCCAAGACGAGGTCGAGTGCCCTGCTTTGCTGTATCCTATGCACGTGTGGGTGACCATATGCAGTGGGATAGAAGTGTCGACGCTGTTTAAGTGATGAGTGTGCGCTGCGCACATCTGTGAAGTGGTGCCTTTATTCTACAGGCACACTTGCACCCGTCACACATTCGAATGCTCGCCGTCATCCATACTACCAACAAAATCGCGCAAACACACTCACGCAACACAACCATAAACATACACAAAACAACCGCACAACCACAAACGTACACAAAACAACCGCGCACACACACTCTCTCTCTCACACTTTCGCTCTCTCCTCCTCCTCCTCCTCCTCTTCCTCCTCCGCTGTCCTACCATCTTGTACAACGATGGCGTAGGCGTCTGATCAGCAAGTATCACAATCACACCCACACATATACACAACATCCTCATCTACGACGTGAACTCGGTTTCCTCTTGCCCCTCACTGTCACTTTTCTCACACACACGTTATCATTGCGACGTGCGTGCTTCCGTCCGCCACCAGAGACGCCAGAGTCGCCGCCGGCGCAGCAAGACCTGGTAAAGTTTCGGCACAACAACTCCTTCACGCGCAAGCGCTCACGCAAAGAAATTAACGTCAAACTGGAAGGTGCGGTTGAACACACAACACACACACGCACATACACTGTCTGGCTACAGCTGTGTATTGGTCTGTCCACCTGTGTGTGTGTGGCTGCGCGCTTGTCTGTTTGTGGCTTGTGAGTGCACCTCTCCGTGTCTGGCTCATGCCCCACTGTTCTCTCTCTTTCTATCTGCCTCTTTGTCGTTTGCCATGTACCACCTCCCTACCGCGCGTGCTCACCCATGCTTTCCTTCCACGTGTGCCGCTGTTCTCTCCCCTCACACCAGAACCGCACGAGCGCCGGCTGCAGTCCCGCGGATCACGGCGCTCCCAAGACGAGGTCGAGTGCCCTGCTTTGCTGTATCCTATGCACGTGTGGGTGACCATATGCAGTGGGATAGAAGTGTCGACGCTGTTTAAGTGATGAGTGTGCGCTGCGCACATCTGTGAAGTGGTGCCTTTATTCTACAGGCACACTTGCACCCGTCACACATTCGAATGCTCGCCGTCATCCATACTACCAACAAAATCGCGCAAACACACTCACGCAACACAACCATAAACATACACAAAACAACCGCACAACCACAAACGTACACAAAACAACCGCGCACACACACTCTCTCTCTCACACTTTCGCTCTCTCCTCCTCCTCCTCCTCCTCTTCCTCCTCCGCTGTCCTACCATCTTGTACAACGATGGCGTAGGCGTCTGATCACACGGCATCAAGCAACAGCATCGCTGTCAGCCGCGGTGATTCGTCACACTCGGTTGCGGCGCACCTCGTCGAGGACGCACAGGTGCTGCAATGCCTGCAAGCACTCTGTAGTGACGCCTCTTATTCATCATGGCGACCTGCTTTGTCATGCCGCGTCTTGGTTGTGTCAATGGCACCACGGTGATGTTGCCCCTGGACACACACATACATACACACACACACACACACACACACACACACACACACACACACACACACACACACACACACACGCTCACAAGTATTGCTGGTCATGGTCACCACGTCGTGCTCATACGTCATGTTCATACGTTCCCCTGTAGCGCGTGGCTGAGCGGCGTCCCATCATGCGCAAGTTTGTTGATCGCCTTCGTCGGCGCACGCGCCACATCGACGAACCGCCCGGTGGGTGCTTGTCACCTGTCGTATTGAACTGCTGCAACATAGCTGCTGTATCATTCATACCTGTCACTACACCATACCACATTCCGCTGCACCTCACCTCACACTTCACTCCACTACAACACCACACTTGCCTGTATTCCACTTCCACAACACATGAACATCGCTTGCTGCCTGGCACACGTGTCGTCGCGCTGTCCACACTGCAGCAGAGCTGCGAAGTCAGCGGTCCGTGCAGATCAGCGAGGGCACGTCCAAGCGCCTGATTGAGAAGTGGGAAAGCCGACACGGTAGACGCCGGCCGTCTAGCGGTGAGTCTTCGCTTTGTTGGAGTGGTGCGAGGCTTGCCTGCAGGCATGCACACACAAGCGCCCTCGAAATATGTGCACAGCGCAAACACACATTCGCGTATACATGTGCGCATGCACAGCTGCTCTCTCATTCGTAAACACACACACACACTCACTTCTTGATGTACACGCTTACGCGCACACGCGTATTCGCGTTTTCACCCGCACTCCACACCCATTCGCGCACGCATTAGAACGGCCATCACGGCGTGGATCAAAAGCAAATGCAAAGGCATCAAAGGCGCCAGCGTTCCGTTACGAACAATTCTACGAGCACCGGCAGTTCTTCGAGGTGGGATTGGCATGTGTGTATGTGTGTGCGTGCGTGTGTGCTCTGTGTGGACAAAGAAGGGTGGTCCCAGAACGTGGGAAGTTGAAAGAAGCACCGCTATGCAAATCCCTTGATTCTCACTCACATTCACGTACTGCCGCTCATGCTTTGCACATGCACTCAAACGACGCACACCCGCGGGCGCTTGAACGACAACAACATCAACAACAACAGGACCAAGCGACCGGGATGTCACCAACCAAGGACACGCCCACCAGCAGGTCGGCTCCCCTCTTTGAGTATCAACACCGTGTGCACGTGTGTGTGTGTGTGTGTGTGTGTGTACGTGTGTGTGTGTGTGTGTGTGTGTGTGTGTGTGTGTGTGTGTGTGTGTATGTGTGTGTGCACGTGTGTGTGTGTGTGTGTGTGTGTGTGTGTGTGCAGTCATTTTTGTGTTTGACTCTTATTCACCGTGTTGGCATGTCGCGACGCGCACATGTTACTGAACCACAGACAAAAGCGCTTCGACTTTGACATCCCAACAACGCGGCAGAACGTCCACTCCCTCGTCGAACAGGTGTGTGTGTGTGTGTGTGTGTGTGTGTGTGTGTGTGTGTGTGTGTGTGTGTATAGCATGGTGCTACGTCATGCCGCACTCCGCTTCGCTTTGTATTGATGCCCACAATACCCGTTTACTCTTGATTCGACGATTGGCGTCGTTGTTCTCATGCAGTTGGGCGGTGGATCGTCGGAGGAGCTAAAGACGCTCACGTGAGTGCAATACGCAACGCAGCATTCCCTGTTGGGGTTACATGTGCACACACATGCACGTCCACATCGACATCCACGTGCACATGCACACAGACAGTTGATAGCACAGTATGTGCCCACAATGGAACCATTCCCCCCCCCCCGCACGCCGCGCGCGCGTTCACACACACACCCTCACTCCCATCCACCCCTTTGCTTGTTTCACACGTGTTTGCCGGCTGTGCAGAGAGGACACGGTGTCTGGATCTGCGCAGCCGTCAGTCACCAACACATACACAATGTCGTGGGATTATGGCGACGATTTCCCCGCCGTCTCAAGCAAGACAGACGAGGTATGTGTGGCGCGCGTGCGTACGCTCACGAAAACGTGCTCTTCACGTGCGATAAGTGAGAGTGTGCAGTGGCGTATTGTGCGCAACTTGAGTTGCCTCATGAGTTCGTCCTGTTGCTGTTTGTTCAATCACACACACATACACACACAATCACTGACTCACTCACTCCCCCTTGCAAACACTCGCTCGCATGCGCAAACACTCGCTCGCGTGCACGATTTCGGCTGGTCTTGAACAGATGGTTGTTGGTCAGGACACCACGTCATATCCGGCATCCCGCAGCCCACGGCAGCCCCCGCCAAAGTCGCCGAAGAAATCGCCAAAGTTCATGAAGGTGAAGGAGCTGTGTGGATGTGTCCTTCTCCGTGCGTGCGTGCGTTTGTCTCTGTGTGTGTGTGTGTGTGTTTGTGCCTGTATATGTGTGTGTTGTGTCAGTGTGTTTGTCCCTTTCTGTGTGTGTATCTGTGTCCCTGTCTTTGCGTGCGTGCGTGTTATTTCTCCCAATAGTTTTGCTTCTCCTCTCGTCCATCACTTATCACACGTGCTGTGCATGCTGTTCTGTTATTGTTCACAGCGCCTCTCCAAATCATCCACGCCCACCAAGGCCAAACGAGGTACTTTTGGATGTCCCGCCAGACCATACCGCATGTTTGATTTGATTGTCTGCCCATATCTTCTCACGTGATCCCCGTACACGATGAACGCAGCACAATTTCGTACATACAACACCGCATGTGCACCTGCGCACCGTTTCTTTCAATGCCGAACCGATGGTCGAGCGCCAGCATTGCCTGTCACAATTGAATGTCTGTTGTGTTGTCTCACATCTTGACCCTCCCATTGCGTGCGTATAACAACATCTCGACCAGATTCCGATGGCAGTGCATCGACCAAGAAGAAGGGCATGGTGCGTATGAGGCGATATGCGTGTGGGGTGGGTGTTGGGGGGAGGGTTGTGCGTGTGTGTGAATGCTGTCTCTTCAACCGTGCCTGCAAGCACCCAACAACCGTCTTGCTTGGTCCATGGCACCACCTTGCTCATATTTGCAATTCATGTTGTTGTTTGGCAGCTCCATCGCATGCGTGAATCGCTGCGGATTCGGCGACGCGGAAGTCGGAAAAGCAAAGGTGAACCAGCATATATTGTCGCGTGCGTGTGCGAACACTTGTGTGCGCGCGATGTGTGTAAACACGTGTGTGTGTGAATATTTTCGTATGTGTGCATGTGTGTCTGCGTGTGCTCAAGGCGAAGATTGGCATCGGTTTCTCCTTCGTTGTTTGTTGCCAGACATTGCACCACTACCGCCGACAGCTGACGACGAGGACGATAGAGGCGCAGCCGCCGCTGGTGCCGATCTCACAGAGGACACGAGCGCATACGCAGGATATCACCCGCTCAAGCCGCGCACAGGTGAGCTGATGGTGCTGGTGGTGATTGTTGTAGTGGCAAGAGTGTCGCTGCTCGATTCCTCTTTCTCCCATTGTCTTGTCTGTGCCTGCGTCACCTTCCCACCCTCCACACAATCGTTCAATCCAGCACTTGACTAGCACACACACACTCTCACACACACACTCACACTCACACTCACACTCACACTCACACTCACACTCACACTCACACTCACACTCACACGCACTCACACTCACACTCACACTCATACCGCCGCCACCAACAACAACAACAACAACAACAACAACAACAACAACAACAACAGCGCTGTCGCGACGAGACCTGACAGCCGGCGTTGGCTCGCTCGCCATTGCCGAAGATGAGTTTGATACCGAGAGCATTGATCTCGACATCATTCGGCGCGACCTCCACACATACGAGCAGTCCACGCTCGCAATCACCGAAGAGGACAGAGGTATGTACATCCGCGCGTGGGTTTTGTTTGTTTGTGTGTGTGGGGGGGGGGGGTTGTGTGTGTGTTTGTGTGTGGGGGTGTGTGTGGGGGGGGGTTGTGGTTGTGGGTGTGTGTGTGGGTGGGTGTACATCCGCGCGTGGGTTTTGTTTGTGTGTGGTGTGGGTGTGGGTGTGGGTGTGTGCCGTTGCTTGGTCTCACGCACACCACCACGTGCCTCCCACTGTTTTGGTTGCATGCGCACAATTTCGACATCAGATTTGGAGCAGCTGCAGGCGTCCACACTCGCACTGAAACGGCAGATGGAAGAGGAGGAAGAAGAGTACAACATGCGCCGCCTCGCTGCAGAGAAGAAGATGGAGGACAAGCAGAATCTGGTCAGTGGCAATGGCAGAGGAGGGGAAAGAGCAAGTATGATTCTACGCGCGCTTGCATGTGTCTGGGTTGAGCTTGGTAGCGCTTGTTTCGTGTGCATGTTCCGCGTCGTTGGGAACTCAAGCAGACCAACGTCCTCCCTCTCTCGCTGTTGTGCAGATGAAGCCACTTGACCAGAGCCAAGCGCACGCCTCGCAGCTGAAGCTGCCGTCCCACTTGCGTAAGTGTGACGTTGTTGATGTTGCCTGCAAGCATATCCACCTGTCATCATACAGGGATGCACACTATTCCTTCCTCTCTGCCGTCTTCCTCTTTGCAACCCTCTCCCCTGCTTGAATACTTGCCATTCGCACATATGCTAACACCGCACCCCTACAAACACATGCACACACACGTGCACACATATGCACACACGCACACGCACGTACATGTACGTTAGTCCAATCTGAGCACCTGCCGACGCTGGGGTCGTTCATCAGCGCCAACTGGCAGCAGCTCATGTATCCGACAGAGACTGGCGACGACCTGATCCACTCCGCCCAGAACCTCAGCAGCAACAACAGTAACAACAATACGTGCGTTGCACGTTGCGGCTCCCTTCACGTTTGCTTTGTTGTTTGTTTGTGGAGCTTGTTGGTGTGCTGCTGCGTGAGCTGTGAACCATGTCACGCACTAAGCGCTCGCAGCAAGCGTGCCACTGTTGTGATTGAGGATGTGTGTTTTCAAGCAAGCGAGCAATATGGGGCTCACGAATGCGCTTGCGTGCTTGTGCTCTCTCTGTGTCAGTGGTCTACTGGACGTGCTGCGCTCACGACAGAAGACGGAACCAGCGCACAAACGCCAAGGTCTGATGCACGCAGCATCAACCAGCATCAACCACACGCTCACGCGCACATGCTTCAAAACCAAGCAATACAACAATATGTTGTCACCATACATGCTCTGTAGTTGTCATCTTTGCTAATCTACCTGGGCGTGTCATTCTTGCACTCGAACGCTCGATCCCAATAGCAATTTCATGACCGGCTCACCTTCGCCTTGTGGTGTTGCATGCTATTCTTACATCTGCAGTGCATCTTCGCCAAAAGTGGACTGGCAACCTGTCTCGGTAGGTGAAGCAGCCGTGCTACCAATTTGTGTGATGTTCACACAGATCCACACACAGTTATACAAACACGCCACACACACACACACACACTCACACATACATCCACTTTCACACACACTTTCACACCCACTTTCACACTCATGCTCATCTGTACGTGCGTACTGTTCACTGCAGGGATGTGTATGGAGTGAACCAGCTTCGCCGGGAATTTCAAACACAGCACTCGACGCACGCAGCCGTCGTTGGCGGCCTGCCGCGGGCAGGTGGGGGCGCGCTGTCGCCAACCATGCAACAGCTGATTATGGAGCACTTGCACTCGGACGAAGGGGTTGCGAGCGAGCATCTTTCGCAGCAGACACACACCCAGGACCAGGACGACAGTGGCGAACACGTGTACGAGACCATTGCCGACATGTGGCCTGAAGCCAAGCAGCGGCCTCAGCAGCCACGCCAGCCGTACGCTGGGCGGCGCATGTCTGTGGTGGAGAACATGAGCAGCTCTGACGACAGCACGAGCGGCACGAGTGAGGCGAGCAAGCGGTCGTCTGCTACGTCGTCTGCATCGTCATCCTCAACCCTGCGCCCGGAAAACGGCTACGAGCACGAGGACGCGTCTGTTGCGCCGTCGTCGCCAACAATTTCGCCAGAGGTCCACGCCATGTATCACGGCAACCTGTGGACCACGCTGCCGCAGGATCCCGTTCCGATTAGCGTGCAGTGGTCCCTGGCCAAGAACAGCCAGCTTGCCGGGCTGACGGCTGTGCAGCTTCGGCTTCTCGCTGTCTTTGCCGGTGCCCTCGGCCAGTGCAGCGAGACCAGCAACCTGTAGCATGTGACTTCCTGTCCATACGTCCTTCGTCAACCGTGCGCGTGTTTCTAGTGTACCCGTGTGTGTGTGTGTGTGTGTGTGTGTGTGTGTGTGTGTGTGTGTGTGTGTCTGTGTCTGTGTCTGTGTGTGTGTGTGTGTGTGTGTGTGTCTGTGTCTGTGTGCACGCATGCCACGCATGTGTGTGTGTGCTAGGGCTGCTCTTCATTGTGCTGTCCTTTTGGTTTTGTGCCCCTGTTTGACTTTATCCTTCTTCCAGCTTATCGTTCTCTGTTGACAGTTACCTAATCCACAGCACCGTTCGCTCACCTTGTCTTACACGACCCTCTTCACGACATCCTTTCGCTTGCTCCGGCACCTTGTTACTCTATCTGGCCGCAACCCATCACGCGTGTGTGTAATGAGACCGCATTTCTTCGCTTTGTTCCAAATACAACAGGAGAGAAGCATTTGGATACTGTCGCAACAACGTGCGTGCTTTGCGCTGTTTACTGCTCAGAGTTTGTGCGCAGAGGTGCACACACACACACTCGCTCACTCACGCACACGCACACGCACACGCACACGCGCACACACACGCGCACACACACACACACACACACAATGCACAACACTTGGATGTGTAGAAATACCGACGAAACTTGCAGGATTGCAGTGTGAAAGAGCCCTGCCTTTCATGTCTTGTCTTTGTTCAGGCACAAGCTTGCTCGTCCTTGTTTGCCTGTTGCAGTTGCTTGCTGAGCTCCGCGATAGCTGTCTCACGTTCCTTCAGCCGCACGGCCACCTTGACGTATGCGGAGAGGAGCTGGGCTGCTTGGCCTACAAACAACACGAACAGCAGCACCACAGCGACAAGACAACAACAGACCGCGTCAATTGCACGTGGTGATGAAGCAATTACATGCAGCGCGCACGTACAAACATACACGCAAACATATGGACACACACACACACACAACAAGGTAGTGTGCACGACGTGCGAACACGGAATGGCCCCGACTTGGGACAACATGTTCGTCCTCACCGCGTGTTTGCAGGGTGCGTTTGCGCAGGGCGACAGTTTCGGTGCGATACTGGTCCAGCAGCTGCGTGTCGATGATGAGAAGGGATGCAAATCAGGGCAAATCACAACCAACAAGCACCGCACACATGCAGAACAGAAAAACAAAACACAGTCACATCTGTCGCTTCGCAACCACAGCCGACACACCACCGCAGCAAAGCACCGCGACCACATCACCTTCATACGCACACCCCGCCACGCGCAGCTTACCTGGGAGTTGATGGACACCGCTTCAGCAGCCTTTGCGAGTGCCTCGTCGTTGGTGGCCCCGTCAAAGGGGGATGGACTGTTGGTACCACTGCTCCGTTTGCGAGCGCCCTCGGGTGTAGTGGAGTTGGCAGCGCTGAATGCCTCGTGGCGCGCGTCGTCGTCACCGCCATCACCACTAATGGTGTTGGTCTTGGTGTTGTTGAGGTCCTTCTCGTCATTGTCACCACTGGCGTTTACGATCGTGAGGTCCCCGTACTCTGTCTGCTGGTGTTCTTGCTGTTGCTGGTGTGCTTGCTGCTGCTGCTGTTGTTGCTGCTGTTGTTGCTGTTGTTGCTGTTGTTGCTGTTGCTGTTGTTGCTGCTGCTGCTGCTGCTGCTGCTGCTGCTGCTGTTGCTGCTGCTGCTGCTGCTGCTCTTCTTGTTGTTGGTGCTGTTGCTGGTGCATCCACTGAGCAGACGATGTGTGTCGACTGATCGCCACAGTGCCTGGGTCGTTCGTGGCCGTGGTGGTATTGTGGGCCGCTTGGTCGCGTACGCCACCGTGGTGGTGGTGGTGGTGCTGCTGTTGTCGTTGTTGTTGTCGTTGTCTTGGGCTGCTTGGTCGTGCCTGCACAGAGGGTGTCGTTGGATGGGAGGACGGTATCGACACAAATGGCGTGGAAGAGGCGGGAATGCTGGCCGCGGCGCTTCTTGGGGCGGTCATGGCTGAATGCGCGGCCGCAGAATAGGCGTTCGCCGGTGTTCGCAGCCCAGACATTGTGGGCGGCTCAGGCGCAGACCTGGGCGTGCGAGGGATCAGCTGGGTGTTGACATGCGACGCTGGAGTGGAGGGCGTTGACGCCCCAAAATCAAGGTCGAGGGAGATGGGGACGTACGGCGACGAGGTCGTTCGGCCTGTTGCTGTTGGTGTTGTTATTGTCGTCGGTGTTGTTGTTGGTGTTGCCGTTGTTGGTGTTGTCGTTGTTGGCAAGGCTGCACTTGAGTTTCGCTGGCGCTGTCGCTGGTGCGGGTTCCGGAGGCTTGCTCTCACACTTGGACTGGCGTTTGGCTGAAACGCCCCAAACTGACCCAGCCCACCAACACCATGCTGCTGCTGATGAAGAGCAGACGGTGTTGCCGGTGCCTGGCCTGCGCCATGGTTGCCACCGCCGATGCTGCCACTAGTGCTGCTTGGTGGCTGCCACATCATGGACCACGGGAGGGAGAGAGAGAAAAGGTGAGAAGGTGTTTGTATCGATGAGTGAATGAATGGTTGACGTGTGCATAGAATAAATGCATGGCGGGAGGATTGTAAGCGACGAAGCAGGTCACTACATTGCAACCTGCTTGGAACAAAAGCGAAGGAAACAAGACAAACCTCCTGTGCTCTTGGCTTTGGAGGCTGTGCACAGCCGCCAAGCGTGCAAACAGAAGACCACCTTTGCTGCAGCTGTACACCTTTGCAGGCACACACAACTCTGTCCGTGCGTACACCCACACAAACCTCCTTTTCAAAAGTTTCCCGCCAAAGCTGACTACATTTTGTGATGCCGGGGATTGTAACTGCCCTGCTGCGATTGTTTTTGTTTTGGGGTGAGGGTTGTGTGTTGTTGTGTCTTGCCTGCCCAGCGTGCGCGTCATCACCACTCGGGCTGTGTCGCACCCACCAGCCAAAGCAAGGGGCAGAGAAGGCATTCAGCAGGCAGGCAGCAGGTGCTTGACTGTCTCGCACTCGCGGTGTCTTTCTCGTGTCATCCGTCCAACCAACCAACCAACCAACCAACAAACCACAAAGAGCAGCCCTGACAGGAGCGCAGAGTCGCAAGTAACAACAAGCAAGTGACAACAAGCAAGTGACTGACAACAGCAAGTGATGGGCCAGCGGCAGTCCACCCTGGAACAGCGGGTGCAGGCAGACGGGACGACAGTGACCGTGGCACCCGCTTTCTACTTTGGGAGCTTGGACGATTTCCACGTGCCCACCACGACCTCTGCCACGTCTGCTGCGTCCAGCAGTGGCGCCAGTGGCCTCGGTAGCCAGCCAGCAAGTGCATCGGCGTCTCCTGCGCGACGTGCGCGCCGGTCACGCGCCGCTTCATCTGGCGCCTCCGACGATGCCCCTCGCCCACGCAGTTTATCTGTCGTTAACGCCAGTGGCGTTGAGATGAAGGCAAAGCACCTGCTGGACCGTGAAATCAAACACAGACAGCGCACAGTCATCAAGGTCTGCGTGTGTGTGTGTGCATGTGTGTGTATGCGTGTGTGTGTATGTATGTATGTGTGTGTGTGTGCATGTGTGTGCATGTGTGTGTGTGTGTGTGTGTGTGTGTGTGTGTGTGTGTGGCATCGCTTACATGCGCGTGTTCGCTGACCCACCCTTCACACAACAACAACAACAACAACAACAACAACAACAACAACAACAACAACAACAACAACAACAACAACAACAACAACAACAACAACAACAACAACAACAAACAACGACAACGACGACAACAACCCATAACAATGTGTACAGGCGCAGCTGCAGATGACACCAACGCAGATCATCATCAAGAACGAGGCGCATCGAACACCCATTGACTTTGTTCCGTTGCAGGGCACCACCAGCATCCACGTGTTTGGCGTGCGTAGCCTGCTGTACTACGGAGGAACGCCAGAACGGCCCATCTCGCAAAGCCATCTCATCGTGTTCCCAAACAAGGCCATTGCACAGGCCGTCGAGACTTATGTCATCAACGCTACGCGCCAGAACGCCGCGCACATGGACCAGCCCACACCGCCACACTCCGTCAGCAGCATGGGCAGCAGCATGGCCGCCGGGGACAGGTACCCGGTACTCGAGGCCTCGGGCCCGCCGTACAAGCACACAGCAACGGCGGCGTGGATGGAGGTGCCCGTACACGACGACGACGAGCAGCAGCAGCGCAAGCAGCGCAGCGACCGCAGCAGCACCAGCACAGCCAGCTCCAACAGCATCGTGTTGGATCCACGCGATGGCAGTGGTACCGCCCCCAACGGCAATCACCATCACCACGACACGACGACCAACGCGATCGTGGGTGTGGACGGTGCCATGCCGACACCGCCGCCAACATCACCGGGCAGCAGCGCAGCCACCAAGACGCGGCCCGGCCAGGAGGGGCGGCAGGAGCAGCAGAACGGGGGGCGACACGGCGACAATGGAGGTTCGAACGATGATGGCAGCGCTAACAGCAGCAGCAGCGCGCGCACGAGCGTCGCGAGCGTGGCATCCAACACCGCGTCCACCCCCACATGCATGCACGCATCGTTTTCGTCGTCAGTGCCGTACACGGATCAGAGCCGCGTTGCAGATGCACAGCGTCGAGACAGCCGGCCCAGCACTGTTGATGTAGAGGCAATCACAGCAGCAGCAGCAGCAGCAGCAGCAACAACACACCGAACAGCCACGACCCAGCCGCACGTGCGCGTGAGCGACCACGACATTGAACAGGGGCTCAAAGCGTGTGGTGATGGCGATGGTGGCGATGGTGATGATGCCGTTACCGCAGATTCCACACACGCGTCGTCTGCAGCATGCGTGGATCGTGCAGGTTGGGCGGGCCAGACACATCGCGACGGTTTGCACATGGCAAACGACCGGGATAGCACTCAAGCCATTCACGACAAAAAAAGCAACACCACCACCACCACCAACACCAACAACAACAACAACGACAACAACAACACCAACAACAACAACAACAGTGACGGCAGCAGCCATCTTGCTGCCCCAGAGCAGCAGCACCTCACTGGAGGCAAACGACCGGCGCGCGTGAGTTTGATTCCTGCGCATCTGCCGAGTGTATCTGTTGGTGGCGCCATGCTGGGCAGCTTCGAGGCGGTGCTGCTTGGTGTTGTGCACGCGCGCGCCGTGCCCTCGCCGCATCTGGGCCATGTTGCCCACATGTGCATCACGAACGGAACCAAGGGCGTGCCCAGAACATTCACGCTTGCATCATATGCAGCATCGCAACGCAACAAGCGCAACACCAGCAGCAGCAGCAGCAACAACAACAACACCAACACCAACACCAACAGCACGGATGGCAGTGCTGGCGACGCAGGCTACAATGACGATTACGACTTCGATGGCGGTGATGGTTTTGGAGGCCCACCCTTGCCAATCCCGCCCTCACTGCACATACCATCAACATCATCGTCGTTGTCGTCGCTATCACAACCGTCCACCGCCGCCACCAGCCGCCACCAGCTGGGGAAACCGGCATCGCACTTTGTGTTTGAGCGCGGCACGTCGTACCAGCAGCCCAGCAGATACCGCAAGCGACGCCGCGCACGCACTTCCAGCAGTCGGCCTGACGAAGATGGTGGTGGTGGTGGTGGTGGTGGTGGTGGTGGTGGTGGTGGTGGTGAGTTGGATGACAGCTTTGCGTTGAGCACGGCACGGGCGCAGACGTTCAACACGCAGGAGGCGGATGCTGCTGCGTTTGTCGGCGTGTACACGCAGGGCATTCGCGTGTCCTGCCCACTGCAGCGGCGATTCGATGCACAAATACCGCTGCACGCCATTAAGTTCTGGCACCTGTCGCCCTCAAACAAGAAGGACCTGTGTGTGATGATCACACCAGACGTGCATGCTTGTGACGTGGGGCGTGGTGGCGGCAGCAGATACCACCACGCATCTGCACACGCGCAGTGGCACATGCAGGTTGTGTCTGTGCTTGTGTTTCGGCTGGCAAAGCGGGCGTGGGCGGCGTGTCAGCTGTTGGCGCGGGCACAGCAGGAGGGCCACTTTGGTGTCGCTCTCCCTCCCACGGTGAGTTGAGTCGGAGTTGAAGTTTGGGGGAGGGGGAGAGAGAGAGGGGGGGGAGGAAGGCTTGGTGTGTGTTTGAGAGAATGGGATGTTTGGAGGGAAGGGGTTGAAGGGGCGAGTTAGTGTTTGTATGTACCCGTGTGTAGCTGTGTTCATTAAGCGTATTTGATCAGGCGTCAGTTCAACACTCGTACATCACTCGCCCTGCACACCATCATGCGATCACGATCACGATCACGATCACGATGATGATCACCGCCTCTCACTCATCTGCTCCTGCCATCACATCACGCACTCCATCTCTGGTCACGCTGCGATGGGTTTTGCAGACGACGATGCCAAATGAGTTTCTTGCCACGCTGGTTGGTGCAGTGACACACCCGCACATCACGGAGGCAAACGCACGCGCCGTCGCCCTCGCCGCAGTGGTACACGCAGTGCTCTGGCATGCAGTGTTGGGCTTCGTGGTGTGGTGGTGGTGGTGGTGGTAGTGTTCGTGGTGGGGAAAGATTTGAGTTTTTTTGGGGAGGTAGCGAAAGGATCTTATACACACATACACACTGCGCGCGAGAAAGCTTATTTTAGTTCACACACACACACACATGTACGCCTGACCACTACTTGTCGTGTGTGGCGAGCAGCTGCAGGAGTGCACGACGCTCGAGTGTCGGCTGACGCTGCACTCGACCACAGTCACCGTTGCCTCCACCCAAGACGCATTCCAACGCTACTCAATCCCAAACACCCGCGTCAGGTACGCCCGTGTGCTGCGCATCGATTTTGAGCTGATATTATGCTCTCGTTGGTGGTTTGTTTGCACATATATTGAGAATGCGATGAGACGATCCATTCTAAACAACCACACATGCTCATATGCACACACTTGCACATTCACACATGCACACACATGCACACACACACACACACACGCACGCACACATTCACACGCATACATACATACACGCATACACATGCACA
>NW_004754904.1:408117-420617 GCF_000188695.1 Salpingoeca rosetta | reverse complement strand
TTGTTGGGTGCTCCCCCCCCCACACACACACGCACGCACACACAGACGAAGCCGCTGCCGCACGACCGAGACGTGATCAAAGTGCGGAATTGGTCTGGCAAGATGCCTGTCAAGTGGCTGCCCCCAGAGTCGCTGTTTAAGGTGAGCGAAGTTTGTGCTGATCGAATGGCGCACTGTACTTGTGGTGGAGTGTTGTCGCTTGCTCGTGCATGATGTGACGGCGAGTGAGCGAGTGAGCGGGAAGCACCTCGTCTGTCTCGTTGGTGTTGTGTTTTCCTGCCTTTTTGCCGTTACTCATTCATACCATGCGCTCCTGTCGGCGCATGCATCACAACACTCGCATTTATGCTCACGTGTACTTGTGTCTCTGCTGTTGCGCGTGCACTAGGGCTTGTTCTCCGTTGCCGGCGACGTGTGGAGCTTTGGCGTCGTGTTGTGGGAGCTTTACAGGTTCGCACGCGGCGCTGTTGTGCGTGCGTCGTTTGGTTTGTTGGGAGCGTTGCACTCCTTGATGCCTGCGTCATGTTGTGTGTCACATCAACGGCTCCTCACCCTCCTTCTCTACGCGTCCACGTTCTCCAACACAAACACACAAACACACATACACACATACGCACACATCTACCTACACACACACACACACACACACACACACACACACACCAACACACACGCACACAAAATGGCAGCTATGGCGCCACGCCCTATGGTACGGCGAAGGGGATGGAGCTGCAGAAGCGAATCAAGGCCGGTCTCCGCCCAGCAAAGCCGTACGCGTGTCCTGACGCCGTGTACCAGCTCTGCCGCCGCTGCTGGCTCGACAGCAGAGCACAGGTTGGTCCTATGTGTGTGTGTGAGTGTGTGAGTGTGTGAGTGTGTGTGTGTGTGAGAGAGAGAGTGTGTGTGCGTGCGTGTGTGTGCGTGTGAGTGTGAGTGTGAGTGTGAGTGTGTGTGTGTGTGTGTGTGTGTGTGGTCTTGTTTTTTAGGTGCAAGTCACCGCTAGGAGCGTGTACGCCAGTTTTCATCGTCTCAGCTTCTGTTTTCCTGACGTTGCGCCCACATTCCCTCCTCCTTCCGACCGGCTTCAATTTGCATTAGCGGCCGACCTTTGCTGACATCCGCCGTGCTCTTCGCGAGTTCACCTTGTCCATCCATGCGCAGTGAGTATTGGCTTCCGTCTCCAGTCTTTCCAGTCGCTTATCACGCTGTTCAACGACACACACACTCACACACACGTACACCACACACGCACACACGCGCACACACACGCACACACACTCACTTGCACACACACACACACACACACACACACACACACATTCACTTGCACATACGTACACACACACGCCCATTTGTCCAGGCCGCAGCCGTTCCGCGATCTTGGCGCAGTGTATCGTGCGGTGTGCAGGGACAAGGCGATGGCCGGCACGCGCACACTGTCACGCCGGCACCTGGCAGACGATCGCGATCGACAGACGGACACGCACGTTGGCATCGCTGTGCTCATGCAGAATGGGCAGCACACCCACACGGCATCCACATGTGCATCCACACCCATGACAGCAGCAGCAGCAACAACGGCAGCAGCGCCAGTGCAGCGTTCCACGGCACTCCAGCGCGATGGCGGCGGTGGTGACGGGTGCGCGCGGGAGATGTCGACGACGTGGACGAATGGCAGCGACGACGCATTCCATGATGTTCGCGTGAAGGACAGCGCCTCGCCACCGCCACCGCACCACACACGACAGCAACAACAACAACAGCAGCAGCAGCAGGTACCGCGGCGCCCGCTACGGGTGCAAGGCAGTCGCAGTGCACCCTCACCATCACACCCACGCCGCCCACAGCAACAAGACGATGGTACAAGTGGACGGGTTCACCGGCAGCGCATCGTTGTTGCGTCGACGTCCACAGAGCCGTCGTCATCACCACGTGTAACCACACCGCAATCACCAGCGCCAGCCACGACGCCACCACCGCTGTCACGCTTGCCTGCTGGCGTGGCATCCCAAGGGCAAAGAGGAGGTGACGGCAACACCAGCCTTGACTTTGGCTCCTCCCTCATGGCTGAGCTGCGGGCCACGACCAGCAGCAGGCACACAGATGGTGATGGCGATGATGATGATGACGCAGCTGAGGTGATAGCGCGCATGGTGAGCAAGGGCGATCACGACGAGTCATCATGCTGATGGTGTGTATGTGGGAATGGGTGTGTCATGGCGTGTGAGCTTTTGTGTGTGTGTGTGTGTGTGTGTGTGTGTGTGTGTGTGAAAATGGTTGTGGATGCTTGTGTACATATAAACACACGCGTATGTGCAGCATGAAGAAGCACAACGCTGTGCTTCTGACTGCCCTCTCTCCCTGTGTTGTGATCACCACGATACCTTGCTGTTCACCAGGCTTCTATGTGTTGCCATGTCTGGTCATCATTCATCATTCACATGCTTGAGGGTCGAGAGAGTAATTTATGCGTTGCGTATGCATGTGTGTGCGCGCGCGCGTGGGGACTTGCGAATCAAGATCGTCAGCGTATGCAATAGGGAAACAAGGATGGATACAAATCAAAACTCAAATCGCCATTCAAAGAAGTTAAGCAGTGCAATCAAGTGCTGTGACATGATGAAGGCATCAGGGGGGAAACGGTAACGTGTGGCCAGAAATAACAGCACGGGCATCATCATCATCATCGTGGATAGCACACAAGACATGAAATGCGTGTCGCGCACACCAAAATCCCATTCAAAGCTGCAACAATGCTCAGAGAAGTAGCAAGGAGACAAAACCACAGGCACCAATCACAGTCCACGCACATCATGTACACACACGCGCGCACAGAGAACACGCCGCACAGCGGCTGTGACCAAGGCGGCAGGTGCCAGTGGGGACAGGGGTGGCACAACGGAAACCGACATGGGGCATGGGTGCGCGGGCACGACAGCACATGCAAAGGAAGGGCACACGTGCCAAGTTTGGCGAGGTGAAGAGCAGAGTCGAAAAGAGGAGGGGAAAAGGTAGAGAGGAAAGATAGCAGATATAAAATCAATCAGATGTGTGTGTGTGTGTGTGTGAAGAGGGGAAAGAATCAAGAAGAGGGGGGGGGGGAAGAGGGTTGCTTAGTTTAGAGATGATGGCGGCAAGGTCCCAAGCGTGGTTGAGCGAAGAACGCTCAGCCATTGCGACACCGCGACACCCATCACTCACTACTGCCTGCCGCTGCGCCTGCGCTTGCGCGAGCTCAGTAGTAGAAGCAGCACGCGTCGTCGCGGTCGGCGTCGAAGCCAAAGACCGGGTGGGTAAAGAGGTCGTCCGAGTTACGGCGCGCTGACGGCGAGGAGCAGGTGGACGCTGGGCGGGCGTTTGGGTCGCGCACAATGGCGTAGTTGCCGCCGTCGTTGTTGTCCCAGTACTCTGCGCCGTCGCCCGTGGTGAAGCAGACGCAGAACATGATGCTCTTGATGAGGCGGTAGTTGTTGAGGCGCAGCGTGAGGGAGAAGCGGGTGGTGCCCGGCACGCCCCCGGGGACGTAGTCGCATTCCTCGTCGTGGAAGGATGCCCAGTTGTCTGTGGTGTAGCGGACGACAATCTTCTTCTCAAAGCACTCGTCGGCGACGCGGACGGAGATGTGCACGGCCGGCAGCTGCAGGGTGACGGCCTCGACCTGCACGTGCTTGGACGCGATGCGCGTGTCCATGGCTGGCGCCGTGTGCGGCAGGACGGACGCGTCAAAGACCATGGCCTCGTCGTTGCAGGCGATGGTGTTGTTCTCCAGCGTGTGGTAGGCCGCGGGAGCCTGTGCGCGGTCCTTGCTGCAGCGCCAGGGCTCGTCGTACATGAAGAAGGGCATGTGGTGCTGCAGGTGGCCGCCGCACTCGTCCGCCCACCGCAGCGCCTTGCGCGGCTTGGGCGCGGGCTCCTCTGCGCTGGCGGCGTCCTCGTCCGAGGTGGTGCTGTCGTCAAGCGAGGGCGGGGCGGGGGTGCGTGGCGGTGTCAGGTAGGTGGCGCTGTCGGCCTCGGCATGGAGAAAGTGGGTGATGTCCTTGCAGGTCATGAGCACCTCCAGGTTCTCGTGCAGGGTCTGCTGGTCTTCCAGCTCCTGCTGTCCATCTGCCACATGGATGGCATTCTGTCGACAGGTGGCATCGGTAGTGGTAGTGGCGACGCCGGGCTGTTGCTGGTGGTGCTGGTGGTGGTGTTGTGGGGCTGGTCGCTGCAAGCTGGTGCGCCTGTGCTCTGCGATCTGGACGGTACCCGGCTTGGCGCTTGTGTGGCGCTGCTGTTGCCCGTGCTGCTCCTCATCGCGCATGGCGGAGAGCCAGTTGGCTTCCAACCGGCTCGTCGGGGATGTGGGTGATGTGGGTGAAGTTGGGGAAATTGGGGATGCAGGGGCTTCCTCCCATTGCGCAGGGTCAGCCTCGCGTTGGTGGCCAAGCTCCTGCTTCTTGGACGCCGCCGGTGATGCTGGCTGGTAGTTGCGCGGGTGCGTGCGGGAGCGCGATCGGTGGCAGCCCATGGCGTTGTCACTGGTTGTGTCTGTCTCTCGCACAGCCCCGATCCGTGGGAAGATGATGTGGGGCGGCGAGTACACGGCGGTTTGGGCGCTCATGGATGCTGCTGATGGTGATGCGGTGCAGCTGTTCTTGCGTGCGACGTTAGCGTTGGTGTTGCTTGGTGAGGCGTCTGTAGTTGCGTGTGCGGTTGCGTGTGCGGCGGTATCCGTGTCTTCAAAGGCAATGCCGTAGGTGTTGAAGCGCTGCTGCAGGTGTGGCGGGGCGCGGGACGTCACCAGAGCCATATGTGCGAACGGGGAGGGGGAGGGGGAGGGAGGAGAAATGAAGACGCGCGAGGCAAGCAGTGGATGGTGGCTGTGCAGGGGAAAGTGGTGATGTGCCAATCCGTTGTTGTCTGTCTATTTGCGGGGGTCGGTTGGTTTGGTTTGGTTTGGTTTGGTTGGTGCGAGATGTCACAAAGCAACACCGAGCAGCAGTAAAAGTAAGGTGAAGGTGGAAAGGGAGGAAGGGAGAGGGAGGAAGGGAGTCGGTGCGTGCTCGCGTGTAAGATGTGGTGGGATTTGTGAAAGACTGAACGAACTGAAGCAATATGTATCAAAAGGTGCTGAACGGAACGAGGGCTGATGCTGATCTCGTGCCTGTGTTGTTGTGGTTGTGGTTGTTGTTGTGGTGTTTGTGTGTTCGTGCGTTGATGTGAGCGCTGGTGCTGGTGTGTGTGTGTTGATACTGCTGTGTGGGGAGAAATAAATGAAGCAAGACCCCTCACACACGGTGCACGCGCACCACCAAGGGGACAAAAAAACTTACAAGTCGGCCCCTTCGCCAGGAATAGAGGCGGGGGGGGGGAACGATGAAGCAAGATGATGTGACAAAGGTGTGCGTGCGTGCGTGTGTTGCTTGCTTGCTGGATGTGCTTCACACTCTCCTTGGGTGCTTGTGGTTGGCTGTGTGGTTGTGTGCGCGTGTGCACTAGCAAGATGTGGCTCACTTTCATGTCATCCTCACACACACAGAGTGTGCTGCTCTGTTACGCACCACCCACGCAAGAAAACCGGCGGACACGCATTGACGAATATCAAATGAAGATGTTCGTGGAAAACCGACAGGCCATGGCGCAAGCTTCACAGGGCCTTGAGTCGGGGCGGTGGATGAACAAAGGCCACGAGGCGTGTGTGGCGTTGCCATCAACGACAAGCGCGTTGGGGCGCGTTGGGTGGCGTATCAAGATGATGACATGCTGAGTGTGAAAATTTAGTACGGGGCGCCGATGTTGCGTTGGTTGTTCAAATCGGGGCAGTTAGGTCAGGCCTCGACGTGACATGAACCGCCACTAGGCCGCGTGAATTGTGGCAAAGCTCGCATTTTCGCGCATGCCCTCAAATGAACACAACCCGCCATCTGTCCGAGAAAGGTGAGTCATCAAATCAGTCATTGTGCGGGAGGTGTCCGCTCAGTGTGTGCTGCTGTTGTGTGTGTTTCCTTCTTGCTGTGTGTGTGTGTGTGCTCGGTGCTGTGTTTTGCATGTGAGCGTGTCTTTCATGCACACAGCACGTACGACAGGAACGTCTCCTGCGATCCATTTCCCACACTGACCACACACACACACACACTCCACCAAAACGGCTCCAAAGGACACACACAGACACCTTCCTTCAGTGCTTCCATTCCACACTCCACCCGACAACTCTGATCATGATGCGCTCACGCACGTCCAAGGCTTTTGTGTTTGGGCTTGCCCTTGTGTGCTTGGGAGGTGCCGTCCTTGTCGCTGCCAACACGGACAAGTGCCCGTCCATGTGCACGCCAGACATTGGTGCGTGAATGTTTATGGGTGTATTTGTGTGTTTGTCCGTTTGTGTGTGTGTGTGTGTGTGTGTGTGTGTGTGTGTGTGTGTGTGTGTGTGTGTGTGTGTGTGTGTGTGTGTGTGTGTGTGTGTGTGTCCTGCGAACAGCATCAGACCCCTCTCCCTTTGCTGTGTTTACTTCAGTGAGTGAGTGTGTTGTTCCCCCTTCTTTGGTCTCCGCGTGCCCGTGCGCGTCTGTCTGTGTGCCTCCTCCGTCTGTTTTCCACTGCACACACACACACTCACCCGTCATGTGTATGTTTTTGTTTTGTTTTGCGTAGACAAGAACCACACCGTCATTGCGGCTGTTCCTGGACTTCGTGGCCAGGCAGGCATCGAGCCCAACTATGGCAACTGCCCAGTGAGTTTTGCCATGCAGTGTATTGTGTGTGTGTGTGCGTGTGGATGTGCGTGTGCGTGTGGATGTGCGCTTGAGGAGTGCTTGTGTGCTCGTACGTCCATCTGCGCTCATGCGTGGGTCCGTACGTGTCAGCATTCATGTCAGAAGCTGTGCAACGTGACCTTGCCCACTGTGTTTGCTGGTGCGTGTCAAGTTTTTGTTGATGCAACTCTCATGAGTCCATCTTCCTGCTGCTTCTCTTCTTGATCCACACAGACGGGCAACCACCCGTACCGCTGGACTGTGTACTGGGGCGATGGCGGTACGCTTGTGTGTGTGTGTGTGTGTGTGTGTGTGTGTGTGTGTGTGTGTGTGTGTGTGTGTGTGTGTGTGTGTGTGTGTTTGTGTGTGTTTGTGTGCGTCCTGACGTTTTGGTAAATGTCTCTCGTGTTTCATCACGCATTCACGCACGCTGATGTGTTTGATGTGTTTTGGTGTCTGCTCTTGTCCGCATGCAGTCGAGATGTCCAAGAACGAGACCGCGCTCATGCCGTACAACGCCATCTACTCCTGTAAGTTGCTCTGCATGTTGTGTGTTTGTGTGTGTCTCTTTGTGTGTGCGTGTATGTGTTTGCATGTGCCTATGTATGGATTTATGTGTTGTGCGTGATTGTTTCTGTGTTTCGTATTCACAGCAATCACACACTTGAGCGTTTTGACTGTCACGCCGTGCCATTGCTGTCGCTGCCCACAACACACGCTCTTCTGACTGACACGAACTTCCTTATCCCTCATCATCCTCGTGCTACCACCACCACCACCACGACCACACCCCGCACACGCAGACAAGCAGGCCGGCACGTACAACGTGACCATCGCCTATTGCAACTACCCTGCCCCATGCTGCATGTCCTGCTCCTACTACACCAAGTCCATCAACGTCACCGACTAAGCTGCAACGGCGCCACGGTGCAAGCTGTGCAACACCCAACCAATGGTGGTGGCCTGATGTCAAAGCTGCAGCTCCGTTGTGATGTGTTGCGTGTCTGAGTGAAAGTCAACCACAACCGCAACTCATGTTACCCGTTTCCCTCAACCGCAATTCGTGTTACTCGTTCCACTCACTCACCTCAACCTCTGCGCTTCGTTCATCGTTCACTTTCGCCACGGCTGAAAAGTTGAATGTTCACGTTCTTTACTCTTCTCTCCAACGCTTCTTCCTTCGTTACGTTGGCGTCTTGCTCTCTTGACGCAGTCAAGCCTGAAACGGCGGCACCACAAGACAATACACAACTCAATACACAAGCCCAACGCAAATGAGAGAAACACACCTGAACTGAGCATGTAACAACTGCTACACAACAGGCACACGAACCACGCTCACGAAAGAATCACCAAAGTACACACACATATATCCGACACACACACACACACACACATACACACACACGCAACACACACACACACACACGCACACATACACACACACGCAACGCACACACACACACGCGTGTCTGCCACTACAGTTAGTGGTTGTTGCTGCGGTTGGCGCCGGCGTTGACAATGTCGGCAATGAGCTGCTCGTACGGCAGGCCAGCGCGTTCGTACATGAGAGCAAGCTTTCCGTCCCAGCACCACCCGGGGTTCGGGTTCACCTCCAGCAGCTTGAACACGTTGTCGCGCTCGCTGAAGCGGAGGTCAAACCGGCCGTAGTCGCGGAGCTCCAGCCGCGCAAACAGGCGGCAGCACTGGTTGTACAGCTGCGCCACGTGCGAGGGCGAGAGATTGGTGGCGGGCGCATACGACACGGCCGTCCAGTAGGGCGAGGACGGATCCCACTTGGACTCGTACGCCAGGATGGGCGGCAGATCGCTCGGCAGCGCGCTGTAGTCAACGCGCAGCACGGGCAGCTGGCGGATGGACGCCGGGTCCACATCGCCGCTCACGGCATCAAAGGCCGGGTTGCCAACCACGCCAATGCTAATCTCCTCGCCCTGCAGGTACTCCTGCACAAGCACGTCCTTGCACAGCACGTTGGCGGCGGCGCGGATGGTGTTGATGTAGGCCACCAGCTCCTCTTCGCCGTGCACAATGCTGCCTGTGGTGATGCCCACAGAGCCATCGCCACGTGCGGGTTTGATAAAGGCGGGGAACCCAACCTCGGCCACCACCCGCTGCACCGCGCTGGACGCCGGCGTCGCCGCGGTGCTTGCATGCACGTCCTCGTGCGCCAGCACTTGCACCTCCGCGGGCACAGGCACGCCCATGCTCTTGGCTGCGGCGTTGACCAAGCCCTTGTCGTAGCACACGGCGAGGCATGCGGAGCCGGCGCCAGTGTACGGCAGGCCCTTGAGGTCAAACAGCGCCGTCACGTGCAGCTCAAGGCGCGCGTCGTTGAACAGGCCCTCATCGCACAAGTTCAGCACCAGCGGCAGGCTCTCCTGCTGCTTGGTGGTGGTGGTGCTGTGGGCGCCAACAGCGACACGCTCCAGGTCCTGCAGGAGCGTCTGGTGGGCGTTGAGGAAGGTGACCTTGGTGCGGTTCTTCTCTGCCAGCCGCTTCACTGCCGCCTGCATGCGCGCCACCGTCTCCAGGTCCTCCGGGTTCCACTGCTGGTTGAGCTTCTCCGAGCTTGGCATGGACGGGTCGCCAGTCACCACCACAAGCTCGCGTGTGTTGAGGGCCAGCGTGGGCACGCCTGCAGTGGCAGCGGCGGTTTCCGATGGGGTTGTGACGGCGCTGGTCATGACATCACCAGCCACACCAGTTGCCGTCTTGCTCGCAACTGCTGCTGTTGGGGTTGCTGCCAGCAGCATGCGGTGCTCCATCATGCCCAGGTCCTGGCCGCGCGCGCTCGCCTCGCCGGTGAGCGTGTCGACTTGCCTGCAGGCAGGAAAGCCCATGTGTGCCAGCAGCGCCTGCATCTCGCCCAGCTCGTACAGGCGCTCCGCATAGAGCTGGTCGCGCACAACGCCGTCGGTGGTGCTGGTGATGATCTCGCGCGAGACGAGGCGGCGGCCGTCCCGCGCCAGCTGCCGCTCGCGGCACACGAACATGGTGGCGTCAATCCACTCCCACGAGCGCGGGCTGAAGTTGCGCTTCATGTACGCGCCGTCGGTCAGGTCCAGCACCAGGGTGCCGTTCGGCTTGAGGACGCGGGCAATCTCGGCAAGGACAATGCGGTCCGCCTCCTCGCGCTCAAAGTAGCCAAAGGAGTTGCCCATCACCATCACCACGTCAAAGCGCGTGTCCTCCTCCTCCTCCTCCTCCTCCTCCTCCTCCTCAGCAGAGGCAGGAGGAAAGGTGAACGGCAGGCTGCGGCAGTCGGCAACCGTGAATGCGGTGCGGGTGGCGAGCGTGGCATCTGTGGTGTCGGCCATCGCACGGGAGCGGGCAAGGTCGATGAGGAAGGCAGACTGGTCCACGCCGTGCACGCGAATGTCGGGGCGGCGGCGAGCGAGCTCCAGGCTGTGGCGGCCCTGGCCACAGCACAGGTCAAGCACGCGCGCGTTTGGCGGGAAGTCAATGTTGTTGAGCAGCACGGTGACCTCGTCGGCGGTGATGCTGGGGTCTTCCACAACGTCGCCGTCAGTCTTGAGGTACATGTCGTCAAACAGGGTGGTCCACCACTGGTCCTGCAGCGCATCCTCAAGGCACTCCATTGGGCCAAAGCAACGGCCTGTCTGCTTCTGCTTGGTGGCGGTGGTTGTGGTGATTGTGGGGGTTCGCTTGTTGACGGTGCTGCCGAGTTGATTATCGGCCGCGGCGGTCGTGGTGGTGATGGTGGTGGTGGTCAGTGACGACGACGACGGCGGCGGCGTTGGACTCACTGGCGAGCGGGGCTCCGAGGCGCTGTTCTGCCCGTTGTCCTCCATGCCAGAGTCTGAGTCTGAGACAACGACCGGCGGTTCATCCGGGGGCTTTGGAGTCTCCGAGGCCGAGAGTAGTGAGGTGGCTGCCGTGGTCGACGATGACGAGGACGACCCGGCTTGCTGGCTTTTCGCTGTCTGCATCATCTCTCTGGTGGGAAAGAGAAGGGCTGGGATTGATGGAGGGGGGGGGGGAACGCTTGGCTGATGGAGCGGAAGTTGGGGTTGGGGTTGAGGTTGAGGTTGAGGTTGAGGTTGAGGTTGAGGAGGAAGCGGCTTGAGTCGAGCGAAGGGTTGTAGTGTGGTGTATGTGTGCGAGTGGGTGTTGCTGTTCGTCGGTCGCTGGTGCTTGTGGGCTTGGGACGGTCGACGGGAAAATGAACACGTCAACGCAGGTGGAGAGTGGAGATGCTGGCTGTTGTTGGAAGCAAAGAAGCACAGCAAAGCTCTGCTGGGGTCAAAGTAAAAAGCAAAACAAAGCAAGCAAACTGAAGCAAAGGGAAAGGAAGGCAGTATAGCACAGCGCGCACTGCTTTCTGTGCTTGCTTGTTCGTGCGCTTTGTTGTTGTTTTCGTGGACAACAACAAAGAAGAAGCAAAGCAAAGAAGCAAAGCAAAGAAGAAGGGCAATCCCCTCTTCTCACTGAAGAGCAGCGGGGGGGGGGGGGGCGGGTGGTGTCGCAAACCCGCCCAGCATCTCGCAAACTCTTGCTGCAGCAGTCTGCTGCGTGGATGTGTTTGAGGATGACAGCAACACCGACTGCACCTGCGAAAGTCCTTGCTTCACTTCTGTTTGTGTTTGTGTTTGTGTGGTTGTGGTGTGTCATCATTCATCGGTGACGGTAAATCATGCATGGAATCATTGACGAACAAAACCGCTTGTGTTAGATTCAATGGCGGTTTAACGAACTTTTCCGTCATCACAGTTGTCATTGCGCAGTTGCCACACAGGTGAGACAGGGAGAACACGACTTGCTTGGTGTGTTGTTCGTAAACATGTTGTACATTATCTTTGCTTGTGCTTGTGTGGTGGGCAGTGTGTTCAATTTGGTTGGCGGGGTGGCGCGTAAGCAACACGGCACGCGCGAGAAATACACACAGAGCAATACACACACACAGCAATGCAGCAAGTGCCCAGGGGGTTGCACAACTTCGCTGGTGATGGATGCAAAGCAAGCGCGGGTGGAAGAGGCGAAGCAAGAAAGGTTGAAACAAGATAGGTTGGAGGGGGTAGGTTGAAGGTTGGTTGAAGGATGAAGGATGAAGACAAGAGCAAGGAAAGAAGCGAAGAAAGAATACAGGGAAGTGATGAAATGAGAAAGGGGGTGCGCGTGGAGGACACGTGCACAGCCTGTGTTTAGATGGTGGTGGTGGTGGTAGTGGTGACGGTGTTGTTGAGGAAGGGGCTGATGACGTTGTCGAGGAAGTACTTCATCGTAAACTGCAGATGGTCACCAGGGCATTTCTACAGACGCGTCATTGTGTGTGTGTGTGTGTGTGTGTGTGTGTGTTCGGGCTCGTATGGGATGTTCGCCACAGGCTGAGCGAATTTCCTACTTCGCCCGCTGATCATGAGTACTATTAATATGCGAGTCAGTTAATATTTTCTTTTCGTGCCAACTTCGCCATGTTGGGGAAAATCAGGCTTGGAGCTTGCAGTGAATTATGAAGAAAGGTGCGTGATGACTTGGCGCTTATTCTCACCGGCGCCGTCTGATCTAGATGACAGGCAGTCTTATTCCATTCGAAGTTCTATATAGTGTTGCGTAGAGATGCGCGGGGTGTGCTCGTGGACAGGCGAGCACAACAGCGTACGAGAGGAACGAAGTGATATACAACGAATCAGCCGAGTAGGCCTCAGGCATTAGATAAGAATCCGACTAGACGAGACCGTGCGATGTCATGGCTACTTTACTAAGTTCCTGACTGATGCTGGCTAC
>NW_004754904.1:397149-407833 GCF_000188695.1 Salpingoeca rosetta | reverse complement strand
CAAACACACACACACACACACACACACACACACACACACACACACACACACACACACACACACACACAGTCCACCTTCTCGACGATGCGGTTGTCCTTGTCGAGCTGCTGCAGACCAATCCAGTCCTCGGTGTAGATGGGCTGCTGGCGCATGGGCACAATCTCCTTCATCGCGCCCTCCTTGAAGTACCCAAACTGCGAACTCTCCCGTGGCACCACCATCGTATCCTCAGAGAACCTGAACACGTGCAGTCAGGCGGGCGAGGTGTTGGAGGTATTGTAGGGTGAAGGGGGTGACATAAAGCGGTGTTCAAGTCACGCAGACGCACAGCACAAAGAGACACGCACGCAGCAGAGACAAGCAGACAGACAGGCAGGCAGAGAAACAGACAGGCAGGCAGGTAGAGAGACAGATGGACAGTCGCGCGCACACACACCGACACCGAGACAGACACACACCGACACCGACACCGACACACACACATACACACACACAGACACACACACACAGACACACACACACAGACACAGATGCACACACACACACACACACAGAGATGCACACACACACACACACACACACACACACACACACACACACAAACATGCGCACTCGATAAGGACGAAGCGGTTGAGGGAGGCGAGGTTTTGCTTGTATGTGGCGTTCTTCGTGGCCCGCTCGTTGTTCAGGTCCGCGAGGAAGATATTCTTCTCAAGGTACTTCTGCTCGACAGCGAAGGGGCGGGGGAAGAAGCATGCAGGGTGCGTTTGTGTATGTTCGGGGGCGAGAGTGGACATCAGCCGGTGGCCAAGCAGGCAGTTCAACACACAAAACAGCAGACACGCACACACACATGCACGCACACATGATATACACAGAGAACAACAGATACACACACACATGATACACACACACGCACACATTCACATCCAGACAGAGACACGCCACACCCTTCGCACCTTGTACTCAAAGGCGGAGCGGAAATATTGCGCCTGCACGCTGTAGTTGCGAATGCCGTCAACGTATGCGCTGAGAGGAGAAAAGAAGCAGAGGCGGGGATGGCGTGGGTGAGGGTTGTATGGGCGAGGCAGTGCACCGGGGAGAGGCGCAGTGGGTGAGCAGTGGCAAAGGACATTGGTTGGGTTGTATTGTGACACGGCAACGCACACGTGCAATCACAACAGCGAGGACAGGCAAATTCGCACACAGACAGAGAGCGACACACACAGACAGAGAGCGACGCACACAGACACACACACACGGACACACAGACACAGATAAACGCAGATACACAGACACACACACACACACAGACACACAGACACACATATACACACACAGACACACAGATACACAGACACGCACCCGACGCTGAGGGCCTCGGCCATGAGCTGGCACAGAGTGGCGTTGGTGGCGGTGCAATGGGGGATGTCCGTCACACCTGTTGCATGGTGTCATGTCATGACACAACGTGTATGCGGTGGCACATACATGGCATGGCACGATCAAGCAAGCAACAAACGCGATTGAGCAGATGCTGTGCATTGCGGCGCAGAGCTGGCGCACAGTGAGGACCGCGAATCCAGACACAGCAAACAAGCGACAACAGCACGACGAGCACAACGAGCACAACGAGCACGGCACGGGTGTGTGAAGGTACCACACCCATGTGCTGTCCGCCCAGGGTGACGAGGTTGTGCACGGGAGGATCGTTGCAGCGCTGCACGTATGCCCGCAGAAACTGCAGCACATGGGCGAACGCGGCAAGGGAAACAGGAGATGATGTGTGAGCATGCACAGAATGGGAGGACATGCGAACACAAACAAACAAACAAACAAGCAAACAAAAAGGGCAAGAGGCACGTCAACACAAGCCAGCAAACAGGCAAACAAACAAACACACAAACAAACGCACACACACACACACACACACAAACAAACAAGCAAACAAACAAAAACACACACGCACACACGCACACACACACACACACAAACAAACATGCACACACAAACAAACAAGCAAACAAACAAACAAACACGCACACAGACACACACAAACAAACACGCACACAGACACACAAACAAACAAGCAAACAAACAAACAAACACGCACACACACACACACACACACCTGCCCGCCCTGTGAGAAGCCGACGGCGTTGAAGCCATTCTTGAGGTTTGGATCGCTCTTCAGCTGCAGGTGTACGTGAAGAGGAATCGGGGCGTTACATTGTTACACAGTCGTCAGATGGCGCGCAGCAATCGCGGTTTGTATGTCCCTGGCACAAGCAGGGGGCGGCGATCGTAGGGCCGGTGTATGAGGGCGTGGCTGACCTTGGTGCAGATGTTGTCCACCTGCGTGTTGACGTTGCCGAAGAAGCCTTCAAACTCATCCTCAATCTCGTTCTTGCCAAGCATGATGCTGCCAGGTGATCGCGCGCATGTGTGGGTGAAGGGGAGTGGCAGCAGAGGATGCAAAGCGGGGATGAGGCGTGAAACGCAGATGAATGGAGAATAAGTGGCAGTGGGAAGGAAAAGAAGAGGCGCGAAAACATGCAGACAGTACATGCAACGCACCTGTACACGTAGATGTCTGGGAGGTGCTTCTCAATCTCCTTCTTCACGGCGCCCATGGAAAATGGAAGGCAGCACGTGTCACCCTACACAAGCAAGCCAACATTGGAGCAGTGGAAAGCCAAACATCGTTGAGTGAGGCTTGAACCGTGAACTTGTTGCGCAAAGACGAAGCACATACACACACACACAAGAATACAAACAAGTAGAGAACAACAACAACAACAACAACAACTTCAACAACAATTTCAACAACAACAACAACAACTTAAACAACAACAACAACAACAACAACAACTTAAACAACAACAACAACAACGACAACAACTTAAACAACAACAACAACAACGACAACAACTTAAACAACAACAACTTAATAAACAACAACTTAAACAACTTCAACAACAACAACAACAACAACAACAACAACACACCCACACACCTAGCCCCCCCTCCCCCACCCACCCACTCACGTACGCACCATGCCGTGCCACAACACGGTGGGTCGGATCGCGCTGGCATTTTCGCCTTCAACCGCAACTGCGACGCTGCCGCTGCCAGCGACAACAAGCACAGCCACAGCCACAGCCACCACAAAGCCACCCACAAAACGCTGCATCATCATCATCCTCACAAGTTTCTTTCTGTCTGTCGTTTGTCGTAAACTGAATTAAGTCGTAGTGTGGTTTTGACGAAGATAGACACGAGTTTTCGGCAAAGCAAAAAATAGTGTGGCGTGTTCCACGAAAAAATATGTGCGTGTGCTGACAGCGAGATATGATCAGTTCAACACGCGAGGTACGAGAGCCAACAACACGTGGGCCAAGATGGGATGATGGATATGAGGGGGATTGGTGTGTGCCTTGTTCTGCTTGTTCGAGTTTGTTGTTGCTGTTTTTGTGTTTTGACCGTCTATCTCACCACCATCCTCCCACTTCCACTTCTTTTGCTTCCCTCCCCTCCATCCTCCCCTTTTTTCCCATGCAGGAGTGCCATCGAAGCTACAAACGGAGAGACGATTGTTGCTCTCATAACGGCAGCAGCAGTGCTGCTTGCCGGCTTCGGGGAAAGTCCTCGGACACGGTACGCACAGTGTGCTCGTGTGTGTGTGTGTGTGTGTGTGTGTGTGTGTGTGTGTGTGCTCGTGTGTGGCTTGTTTGTGTGAACTGCATCTGTTCTCATGCGTGTGCGCCTCAAAGTTTACACCATGCAATTCTTCATCTCCTCACCCACTCACCCACTCACCCACTCTCTTACACAACACAACACATTACCCTACCGCTTGTCCCCTCTTTTCCCCTTTCTTTTACTTTCTTTGTTTGCCGACAGGGGCAGAAAGTGTCGGCCCTAACGGGCGCCAGCTGTCATGCCTGTGCTAGCGTTGACGCCGCCGTGGGCCTGGCCCCACGGTGAGCTGAGCGGAACCGGGCGTGGCAGCTTATGGTCGTAGCACAGTAATGCACTCGTCACCGGCATATTTATTCCCTCGTTGCGCTTTTTTTTGGACGAGGCGGCATGTTGGTTGCTGCGTTGCTTGTTGACGTTCCTTCTTAGCGTGGCCTCCCTTCACGTGTTCACTGCAGTCTCTGTTGTCGTCAGGCCTTGTTGCTGGTCAACTTGGTCGGTTGAGGGCGGGGGTTGTGCGTGTGTTCGTGTGTGTGGATGTGCAGCGTATGTTGTGTCTGTTCACTTGCGGCCAGTGTCCTGTGTGTCTTGCCTTGTCCTTGCAACCTGGGTTAGCCGTGTGATAACCCAACGAGGCTTATTCGCGTGTTGAACCACAAATTAAAAAAAAAAACCAACAAACAGCACTGAGCACCAACACGAGCACGTTATGTGTGTGACACAGGAACACAATGGTGTGCACGCATGATTTTGACACTCTGTGTGGCGATATTGTTTCATTCCACACAGCAACTTGTTCTCTCAACATGGATGTTTCATATGTTGTCTTCATTGGTTTCCATACACACCAAAAAACCACGAACCAAAAGCCGTGAGGTGGAGCCTCATCAAGCTGGGAGAACACCAATGCACTGGGCAAATACGGTGGTGGGTGCGAACTGCAACAGGCACATATACACAGGGACGGGAAGAGAGAAAGAGGCGCACACGCAAAAGGGGAACCACAGGACAGAAAGGGCAGGAGAAGCGACTGACCAAGGGCCACAGCACCCAGCCAACACGAAAAGACGAGAATGAGTGTTGCCCTGGGCGCACCCAAGGCAGCTTGTACATAACATCATGATACGCCCAGTCGACACAATTACAACTACCGCAACACAGCAACAGTAGAGGATACGACACACGGACGGACAGCAAAACAGAAAGGGGCAGTGTTAAGGGTGGTAGGTGTGTGTATGCTTATTCAAAAGCCTGTGAAGAAGAAGGAGCTTGTCACAGCCTCGGTGGTGGTGGTTGTGGAGGTAGTGGTGGTTGTAGTTGTGGTGGTTGTGGTGGTGGTGGTGGTGGTTGTCGTCCTGTTTGATGTTGCGGTGTGTGGCGGTGGAGACAGAGAGTGAGTTGTGGCGCAGTCGGTTGGTTGGGGGAAAGCACGCGGACGAAGCAGCACGTGTTTTGTGTTGTGGTGTGTGTTTTCAGAGTGCAAGGCAGGGAACAAGAGAGTAGGGTGGATTCATGACGTGCACACGACACACAGAGAAACACAGACACACAGACACAGGCAGGCACACAGACACACAGACACAGGCAGGCAGACACACACAGATACAGATACAAATACAGACACACACACAGATACAGATACAAATACAGACACACAGATACAGACACACACACAGAAGCGCACACATGCAGACACACTTACAGGGCCAGGCTTGATGCGAGGTAGCAGCAGTCGTAGCTCTCAGACTCGCAGGGCTCCATGGCGTGGCAGTTCTCACGGCCGGGGCTGCAGGGGAGGAGGTCGAATGTCTCGTTGTTGCCCGTGCACCACTCGCGCGTGACAAAGGCAATGAAGCCGTCCTCAGAGGCAAGCTCCTTGCGCGGGAGATCTGCCTGGGAAACGCCCTCGGGCACGTCGGCCGGGGTGAAGCGCACGCCGGTGTTGCTCGGCAGGCACGTGAACGGACCCTCGTCTGTGTTGTTGGCGGAGATGGACGAGGGAAAGGTATGCGTGTGGGGGGGGGGCGGGTTATGAGTGTGCGTGGAGGGGGGTGGGGGCGAGAAACGAGATGTCATGGGTTGTGGCAGACAGACAGACAGGCACACACACATACACACATTCACACATTCACACATTCACACATCACACATTACACACACATCACACACACACACACACACACACACACACATAACACAACACAAAATGCACCACTGACCGCAGTCGAGGTCGACAATGGCGCGGCAGCTGCCGGGGTGCTCTGGCGGGTTATCGTCCACGCACTCCAGGGCCTCCAGGCAGAAATCGCACTCCTCGTCGCAGCCCTCCGTGATCTCGTAGCCGAGGCGGCTGTCGGGGCACAGGCTCAGGCAAATGGGAACAAGCGTCTCTTCCGTGGCAATGTTGAAGCGGAAGCCCTGCATGCGTCGTCAAATGGGTTGTGCATGGATGGTACATGGGCGTGCATTGACGTGAGCCGTGAGCCGTGAGCCGTGAGCCGTGGGCCGTGAGACAGGTCAACACTCACCCACACACGCACACATACATATGGAAGGAGAGACATCCGCACTGTGTCTCCCCTTCTCTCCACTCGCATCCTCACAAACGTACACGCACGCACGCACGCACGCACGCAAACACGCAAACGTCCAACCGTACCTCGTGGGCGTTTGTGATTCTGACGCAGGGGTCCCTTGCGTGTGTCTTCTGGTCAATGTAGTCGCCAATAACATCAAAGCTCTCAATCTCCGACACAACCACCGCACCGCCTGGTTGGGTGCAAAGCACAAAGCGCGTGAGATGGAAGCAACTTTCTCATAAGGAACACCAACCACCACACAGCACACATGCAATCGTCCCACAGCAGAAGGTCCAAAGTCCCTCGCACACACACACACACACACACACACACACACACACACACACACAGACACAGACAGACACACACACAGACACAGACACACAGACACACACACACACACACAGTACAATAAGGCAGAACCCTGCAACGATAGCACAGGTACCGTCACCACACGGCACTCACGGCAGAGGGCGATGGACGCCAGGAAGGCGAGTGCAAAAACCGTCTTCATCATGATTGGCTGTGTGTGTGTGTTGTCGTGATATGCTGCAGTGCTGCAAAGCGAGGTCTGGCAAAGCGGAAGTGTCTGCTGCAGGCTCACAGATGCCACTCGAGTGTCTCTCTGTGTATGCGTGTGCGTGTGCGTGCGCGCGGGGGTATGGATGAATGGCCTTTTGTGGGCGCAGGGAGACCTCGCTCACGCGTGCGTGTGCGTGTGTGCGTGTGCACGATTGCACTGGGCGGCACTTGAGCAATTCCCTTGTTGCTTTTGTTGCCTTTGTTCCTTCGCGTCGCCGCGCATGGCGCTGGTGGCAGGGGTGTTGCTGTTGCTGGAGTGACCGCAGACTTCGTCTGCCAGTGTGGTTGGCTGCACTGTGCGGGACCTGGTTGGCGCAGCTCGGCGCTTGTTGCGGTGCGGGTGTCGGGAGTTGAATGAGCAACGCCGTCGTTCCCGTCTCGACCCGAGCAACGGGCCAGGGTCGGTGTGGCTTCTCCCCGGTGATGGCCCACCTCCCAGCAACGGACCACGGCTGCCTCCCCGCACTGCCACCGCTCGTTGTCCTGCATCACCGCCCGTTGTCGTGCACCCACTCAAAGTCAATTTTGCCTTTTTTCTTTTGTTGTTGACACAAAGGCAAAGTTGCCTTTTTGGTGCGATTTGTTTTTGTGCTTCTTGTGAATGAAGGTGTCGTGTGTGGCACATGCAACATGTGACCCCCATATGCGACAGACACATCCATGACTCTGTCACATCAAGCGCACAATCAAACAGAACCCCTCCCCACATGTTGCTTCGCACACCCACCATGTGTTGTTTGTTGCAGATTGTTGCTATTGTGCGTAACACAGGAAACGGGAAAAGCGGCACGCAAAGAAGGGAAGGGTGGCGTGTGGTTAGAGGCGCATCGCCAAAAGGGACAGCGAGCACTAACACAAGGACCAAAGCAGGTGATGGACAAGAACAGCAACGGGTGAAGCGGGAAGGACCTAAGATTGGGCGAGTAATTCACACACAGATCAAAAGGGGAGAGGGAGAGAGGGAGAGCGGGAGAGAGGGAGAGAGGGAGAGAGACAACGCACGCACACAGACAGAGACGCACACATACACCCAGACACACATTCACGCACAGGCAAGCAGGCAAGCAGGCACACGCACACGCACACACACACACACACACACACACACATAGACACGCACAGCACGACGTGAAAGCGCACGGCTTCATTGTGGTCATCAGGAGAGGGGGTCAGCAGAACGGCCTAACGTAGGGAAAGCGAAAGCGAAAGAACAGGGCAGTGTCTCGGGGGTCTCGGGTGCGCATACACATGGAATTGGGGGGGGGGTTATCAGCATTGCAGATCAGGCAAGAAAGGGGCGAAGTGACATGGGCACAAACAAGAAGCAACAGTGAACACAAAAACACGCGCACAAGCGGAAACAGAAGCGGACGAACGAACACAGACACACACAGACACACAGACACAAACACACACACACACACACACACAGACACACAGACACACACACACACACACACAGACACACACAAATACAGACACAGACACACACACACACACACAATCACATCCAATATCATACAATCACACACACACACAATCACTTGTGCATGCCGAGGAAAGAGGAGACGAGGGGAACGGAGCGGGTGGCCAGGCTGAGGCCAAAGGCGCTCGGAAGAGAGAGCAGCGTCACTGCAAACCACTTGAGCGAGCCGTGCACCTGCCACCCTTGCAATGCCGTCTGCCAGAACATGACCACGGGGATGTGCAGCATGTACACGCCAAAGGTGGCGCCGCTCATCTTGCGCGTGCTCTTGTTCTCGTAGCTGGCGTGCCGCATGCTTGCAGACAGCAGGCCAAACGTGGCGTGCACGCACACAACAGACTCTAGCACGCACAGCGCCAGCGAGTGCCACGTGCACCCGCCTTTAAACGCCGAGATGAGGCTGTGGTTCCCTTCAATATGCGCGCGGCCCACCAGAAACAGCGCCGTCCAGCCGCCAGCCACCGCAAGCGACGTGCGTTCTGCCCTGTGCGTGGACTTGAGCGTGCACCCTAGTCGCGCAAATGCAACACCAAGCAGAAAGTTGAGCACGTACTGCGGGTAGCGTGCGGGCTTGACATATGTAAGCGCAAAGTCCAGTCGCTCGTCGAGGGGATGGCGGATCCTGACGGCCCACGTGACGGCGCCCGTGATGAGACCAGCAACCACAGCCACGCGCCACACGCGACCCGTGCTGTGCTGCTGCTGCTGCTGCTGCTGCTGCTGCTGCTGCTGCTGCTGCTGCTGCTGCTGCTTATGGACAGGTCTCCTCCGCTGGTGCTGCGCCTGTGTGCCGTTCGTATCGCGCAATCTGTGCCCCGCACCATCCAGCACAACCATGGCTGAGCTGTTAGCATCCCTGCTGCTGTTGGAACTGCTGTCAGTGTTGTTGTTGTTGTTGTTGTTGTTGTTGTTGTTGTTGTTGTTGTTGTTGTTGTTGTTGTTGTTGTTGTTGTTTCGGCTATCGCCACCCACAATATCACGTGTACTCGCGCTGCTGCGCATAGTGTCTGGGGAGCACGCCCAGCCGCGTGCGCGGGCATGCTGCTCAACCCGCGCAACAAGCGGTCGTGCAAGCGTCCACGCCGCCGTGAGGCCCAGCAGCGTCTCAACAAACCACATGTGGATCTTGGAGCACAGTGGCACGCTGAGGCCGGTGTGCAGCCACTGAAAGTGCTGCGGATGCCGCAGGCCCAGCCAGTGGCTGGTGTAGAACTCCCACCACCCAACCGTGGCTGCATCTGGCGCATGCGAGTGCACGCGGTAGGCGTAGTAGAAGCACGTCGGGTTGACAATGTGCAGCATGGTCATCAGCGGCACGAACAGCCGCCGGATGCGGTGTTTCCAGAACGCCCACACATCACTGCGCTGCAGCGACAGTTCAGTAAAGTACCCGGAGAGCGTGAAGAAGATGGGAACCGCAAACGCCTCGCTCAACGCAAAGAACCCGCCAAGCCAGTCTGTCTGATGTTCGCTCACAAGAATCCACGGTCCTACATACACAGCGCGCGCGGCGTGAGTGAATGAGTGAGCGAGTGTGAGTGCGTGAGAAAGTGTGTGTGTGTGTGCATGTGTGAGTGCGTGAGAAAGTGTGTGAGTGAGTGAGTGAGCGTGTGTGTGTGCATGTGAGAGAAAGTGCATGTGTGTGTGTGTGCAGTGGCAGTGAGAGGCATCGCCCACTGATGTCGGCTGCTTCACATCAGTAAACACATCTACAACCCCACGATTGTATCTTACAAAGCACACATCACACATCACACACCACACACACACACACACATCATCACATCACAGCACAGCACATCACATCACACCTGCGTTTCCATATGGCATGCCAGCGTGGTGGGCGACGATGATGGTGCTCAGTCCAATGCGGAGGTTGTTTATGCCCTGTCGCTCATCACGGCTCTTTGACAGCTGCACGTACGGGGCAAGCCAGTCCCGTACCCACTCAAGCATCGCCCGCCCTTGCCCTCGTGTGGTGCCTCAGTCAGCGTCTCCGTGATGTGATGATGGGGGTGGGAAGGGTGGGAAAAACGAACGGGCGATCTCCTTCACACGGCGTGGGTTGCTGTTTGCGGAAATTCAGCTCAAAGCATTAGGGAAAATTCTACAACGCGGATGGGTGATTTGTGCAATTTTGCCAAACCACCTGTTGGTTGGTGGTCCTTCCTGTCTGCGTTGTTGACATGCCATTTTCCACACAAGCAACCAAAGAAGCAAACACTCTGCACTGCACGTCTCTCTCTCTCTCTCTCTCTCCTCATCCAAAGGCGAACCATGCAGGCGTGCGTTGATGGCGGCAATGTAGCTGCTGCCGTTCAGGTAGCTGAGCGGTGCA
>NW_004754904.1:382149-392149 GCF_000188695.1 Salpingoeca rosetta | reverse complement strand
AGTTGTAGATCGGACCAAGCAGGTGGAGTGGATTCCGAAAGCGCTGTTCGCATGTGCGTGTGTGAATGTGTGTGAATACGCATGTGTGAATGAGTGTGCGCAATGTGTGCGCATGTTTGTATTTGCGTGTGTGAATGTGTGTGCGCATGTATGTATGTGTGTATGTATGTGTATGTGTGTTGATGGTGAGAGGCGCGCCACGCAGATAGCGAGTATCTTATCTGAACACTGCTGTGACATGATAACGCACATGACTGATGACACACCTGGACTGTTTCAGGCCCCATTTCGAAAAAGTCTTGCGTGAATTGGTCATTTCGCGAGTGTTGCACATCGCTTTTGAAGCTGTGCATCCGGGGTGCGCGCGTGTATGTGTGTGTGTGTGTGTGTGTGTGTGTGTGTGTGTGTGTGTGTGTGTGTGTGTGTGTTGTTGAGTGTGTTGTGACGGAAAATGGCACAAACACACAGTGGCGATGATGACATCGCTTCACCCACGCCATATGTGCTCCTCCCCACCCTTCCATTGACACACCTGAATGCACAGCGGCAAACCGTGTCGAGGGTGAACAAGCTGAAGTCCTGCGTCACATCGACAGCTTCTTCAGGGGTGCGCGCGTGTTGTTCAAATTTGGCGGCAAGCTCCTCTGCACTCTCCACCATCGTCTGCATTGCAGTGGATGTGTGTGAGTGAGTAAGCATGTGTGTGTGTCTATGTGTATGTGTGTGTGTGTCGTGTGTGCGAGTGAGTGGTGTGGACGTTGAAGGCGGGTTAAGCACTTGCATGTGCTCGTAAGCCGTCCACACAGGCACACACACACACACACACACACACACACACACACACACACACACACACACACACACACACACACACACCACGCTGACTGACAGGAATGTAGTCCTCGATGACGGCGCGGGAAAATGCTGGGTTGAGCATGTGGCGCATGGACTTCCACTTGGGCCCGTTCTAACACACACACACACATACACAACACACACACACATACATACATACATACATACACGCATACACACACACACACACACACACACACACACACAAGATAACGTCAAACGAGGGAAACAAGCAACAGCAGCAGCGTGAACAAGGGATACGGTACGTGTGAGTGATGTTGCACGTCATGACTGCAAGCTGTAGCTACTCTAACCAACGCGCCACGACAGCAAACGACGCACACACACACACACACACACACACCTACACACACACACGCACACGCACACACACACACACACACACGTCCACATACACACACACACCAGGAGGAGAATGGACTTGAGGCCGAGCCAGTCACCGAGCAGGTTTTGTGCCATCTTCGACTTTGGCTCGTCTCGCAGCACCACGTTCTTGATGTCTTGTGGGCGGCGCAGCGCCTGCAAATGATCAGGGTTGGAAACACGCAAGAATTCAAGTCATCCAGAACATTGGCATTGTCGACACAGACAGGCTCTGCAAGCAGTTTTGTCACGCAAAACAAACTGCTTGAAGACACGCAGCATCTGCACACCCTCATGCACTGTACATGTCTGCCGTCGCCTGTTTTCTTTCACCTGCGCAACTTACGACAATTGTCATGAAGCTGCTGACGCAGTAGCGAATGGGTTTGATCGGATCGACGTCACAGTACTTTATGGCATAATCCATGGATCCGTTTGAGGTGTGCTCCTTCATTGTCCTACTCCAGACACATGGCAAGGTGATTCGCGGCACGGTATGTGCGTGAGAGAAGCGCGATTGCACAAGCAAGCAAACAAACGAACTGACAACCGAGCGAACAAACAAACAAACAAGCAAGCAAGCAAACAAGTGAGTGAGTGCACGTGGACACACACACACACACACACACACACACACACGCACACACACGCACACAAATTTACACACGCACACGCACACACAACGACAGCGCTGACCCGTAAGGAAACTGCATCTTGCCGCCAGCCAACTGCTTCACGGCTTCTCGCAAGCGCCACCAGCGCACGACGGCCCGCACCAGCCACACGGCCAGCGCCGTCGTGACAGCCACAAGCACAAGCTCAGCCACTGCACCTGTCGTCATCTTTGTTGAACAAGAAGGACAGGTGACAAACCTTAATTCAGTCGAATGCAGATAATTTATTGAAATTATTAACAAATTCTCCACAACCGAATACAGCAAGCGTTTTGGTGTTTGGATTTTGGGTTTGCTCCTCGCTTTCCAGTTCCATTCCACCCTTCCACCACTGCCTCTCTCCCTCTTCTTCTCCTCTTCTCCCTCTATCCTCTCGTCTCCTCCCCCTCCCTTCCACCACTGCCTTCTCTCCTTCTCTCGTTCTTATTGCACCACCAGACCACCCTTGCTGCCATGGCCAGTGTACACTGTATGGTGTTGCGCGTGTGTTTGGTGGTGGTGATGGTGGTAACAGCAGCTACTACAAGTACAAGAACTGCCGTGAAAGCGGCCACGACGACCCCCGCCCAGATTGTGCGCGACAGTGACGGCGCGCTGCACATCAACACCAGCGATCCGCTCACGCAGCCCGTGCTGGTAAACGGCGTGGATGTGCTCGAGGAGCTGCAACTGCACCAACGCACGGCGCAGCTGCAAGCACTTACCATCCGCCAATACGCGGGATCACTTGCAAAGCAACAACAGGCCATCTCTGAGCTGACGAGCACGGCGGAAGAGCAAGCTGGCGTTTTGAGCTCACTGCAAGCCACGTTGTGCCGCCTCATACCACCAACCGTGGATACCACCACAATCTCTGGACTCAGTACTGACGTGGACAAGTGGCTTGGCGGCGTGCTGGCAAACAACGGTCTCATTTACGGCCTGCCATACAAGGCGACGTCGGTCCTCATTATCGATCCTGTCGCAAACACGGCTGACACGACCACGATCACGGGTCTGCCGAGCGGCGATGGCGCATGGAGTGGCGGCGTTCTTGCCAACAACGGCCTCATCTACGCAATTCCCTTGGATGGCACGTTCGTCCTCATCATTGATCCCACGTCCAACACTGCAGACACAACGACCATAGCGGACCTGTCAGAAGGTGGCGGCAAGTGGTTTGGGGGTGTGGTGGCTGCGAACGGACTCATCTACGGCATCCCTTGGAACTCCGCTGCTGTGCTGATCATCGATCCAACAACAAACGCCATCGATGTGACCAGCATCGTTGAGCTGTCATCGGACTGCTGCAAATGGCAGGGCGGCGTGCTTGCCGACAACGGCCTCATCTACGCCGCTCCACGCAATGCCGAGAGTGTGCTCATCATCGATCCGGCCACCAACACAGCAGACACGACATCGATTGCGGGGTTCGGCAACGGTGGTGCCAAGTGGGTAAACGGCGTTCTTGCACCCAACGGCAAGATCTACGCGTTCCCATACAGTGCCACAAGCGTCCTCATCATCGACCCAGCCACCAACACGGCCGACACGACATCGATCGCGGGCCTGCCCTCCGACGAGCACAAGTGGCGCAGCGGCGCGCTGGCGAGTAATGGCAAGATTGTGGGAATCCCGTTTCGTACCGTGTCCGTTCTCGTTGTCGATCCTGCCACAGACAGTGCGGATACCACAAGCCTCGCTGCACCGTCATCCTCCTCCAATTACTGGTTTGGCGGCGTGCTTGCCAACAATGGCCTCATCTACGGCATTCCACACAGTGCCAGCTCCGTCCTCATCGTTGATCCTACCCCTGGCTGCTAAAGAGCATACTTCTGTGCTCTTGTGGTTTGTTGTGTGGGGTGTGTGTGTGTGTGTGTGTGTGTGTGTGTGTGTGTGTGTGTGTGTGTGTGTGTGTGTGTGTGTGTGTGTGTGTGTGCGCGCTTGCTTGCGTGCGTGCGTGCGAGTGAATTGTGTGGTTTGTGTGCGTGTGTGTGCGCGTGTGCGTGCGTGCGTGCGAGTGAATTGTTTGAATTGTGTGCGTGTGCGTGTGCGTGTGCGTGCGTGCGTGCGTGCGTGCGTGCGTGCGTGCGTGCGTGTGAATTGTTTGAATTGTGTGCGTGTGCGTGTGCGTGTGCGTACGTGCGTGCGTGCGTGCGTGTGTGCATTGTGCGTGTACGAGCGTGCGTATTGAACTTGCACACACGTCTATGCGCGTGTGTGTGTTCGTGTGTGTGCGTGTGTGCGTGTGTGAGTTGTGAGTGCATACACGTGGATGCTCAGACTGTGAGCTTACTGTGCGTTTGTCTGTGCTCTGTCTCCTCTTAGCTGAGTAGCCTTCTGGTCCGTTACATGACCACGTTTTGCCCTGTTCCCTCAATAACACACTGCAGCACCCTTAACCGCTGTTGTGGTGTTGTCTCTTTTCTCCCTTCTTAGCTTCTTGCTTGATTGAAGTTCTCTCCTCTGCGGGGGGGGTGTGTTGTTTGTTCTTCACGGGCAAGTCCCGCGTTCTCACATCTGTGGCAGACAGCAAAGAACAAAGAACAGTTTGAGTTACAGTTCCACACCTACACACCAAGACGTTTGTGCTCGTGTGCGTTCGCTCGCGCACATCATGTATGCTGTGTCACTGTTCGCTCTTCACTGACACCAGGAATCATGTAAGATTTCCGCAAATTTTCCTCAAACAGCGCACAACACCACGATGACCACGATGATGATGCATTCGTGGTTGTTTGCCCTTGTTGTCCTGGTCTTGCTGCTCCTCCAGCGGCGCACCGCGTTGGTTGGCGCGGATGTGGTGCTGGAAGAAGATGAGCACGGTGCGTTCCACATCAACACCACCCAGCATGGGCTTGAGCAGCAGCGCCCCGTGTTTGTGAATGGGGTGGACGTGGCGGAGATGTTTGAGCTGGTGCAGGAGCAGCACAACACGTTGCGCGACTTGGATCGTGAGAACGCAGAGCAGGAGCAGCAGCTACGCCATTTACAAGGGCGGCTGTGCCGACTCGCGCCGAGGGAGCCCGCGGCGGACACTACCACAATCCCCGAGCTCAGTACTGACGTGGACAAGTGGCTTGGCGGCGTGCTGGCAAACAACGGTCTCATCTATGCCATTCCAGTTAATGCCCCATCCGTCCTCATCATCGATCCACGCACCAATACAGTTGACAACACAACTCTGGGAGGGCTTCTCAGCGGAGGCTATAAATGGGGTGCGGGCATTCTTGCCGACAACGGCCTCATCTACGGCATGCCATACACAGCAGCATCGGTCCTCATCATCGACCCGACGACAAACACAACGGACACCACGACCATTGCGGGGCTGTCAACTGGCAGTGCCAAATGGCTGGGTGGTGTTGCTGCGAACAATGGACTCATCTACGGCATCCCGTGGAACTCCGCTTCTGTGCTGATCATCGATCCAGCAACGAACACAGCTGACCTCACCAGCATAAATGGATTTGTTGGAAGCAACAAGTGGTTTGGCGGCGTGCTTGCCGATAACGGCCTCATCTACGCAACACCTTTCTCTGTCGAGAGCGTGCTCATCATCGATCCAGCCACCAACACAGCCGATACAACAAGCATTACAGGCCTCTCTGGCTCACGCAAGTGGGCAGGCGCCGTCCTGGCAAACAACGGTCGCATCTACTGCATGCCGCAAGACGCGGGTTCCGTCCTAATCATCGATCCAGCCACCAACACAGCTGATGCAAGCATCATTGCCGTGTCATCGACTCAACAGAAGTGGCGCGGCGCTGTGCTTGCGAGCAACGGCCTCATTGTCGGCATTCCACTCACGGCTGATTCCGTCCTCCTCATTGATCCCACGACGAACACCGCGGACACAACCACGCTCGCTGTGTCCCCAGACACGTTGAAGTGGGGCGCTGGCGTGCTTGCCAACAATGGTCTCATCTACGGCATTCCTTACGGCGCCAGCTCCGTCCTCATCGTTGATCCAGGCTGCTGAAGCGCGTGCATCTTCTATCTTCTATACCACGCCTTGTGAGAGATGCCGCAGAGCTCAGCTGTTGTCATCATAGCAGCTGTCTGGCTTGTGCTTGGAGTCCTCTTGTCGCCGCCCTACGTGTTCTCTCTTTGCGCTTCTGCACCCTCTGTTGCCCCCCCCCCTTCCTCGAAGCTTTGTTGGTTGTGGGCTGATCGTTGGTGCTCATGCTTGTTGTTCTCGTTACCCTCGATGTTTGGCACATCCATATGCCCACAAGAGACCGCACCATGAATAAATACCGAGTAGAAGAAGGCAGACAGCACCAGCAAGACAGGAGAGAATGGCAAGGGAGGTGAAGCAAGCGCTCTCAGCACGGCTGTGCTGGCGGTCTCGTGCGTGACACAGGGTTGTGGTTGTCTCAAAACTTAAGCATCAGAGTAGCAACCAAGATGTGTGAGTGAGTGCGTGAGTGAGTGTGTGTGTGTGTGAGTGCGTGAGTGAGCGAGTGAGTGAGTGAGTGAGTGAGTGTGTTTGTGTGCGTTTGAGTGAGTGCGTGCGTGCATGCGTGAGTGAGTGAGTGAGTGCGTGCATGCGTGTGTGTGTGTGTGTCCACGATAACCCAAGAGCATCAGGTTCCGACACCAAGTGAAATCGAATCAACACGCGAAAGGAAACAAGTTGGAAGGTGCAACAAGACGGCAAGCAGAACAGCAGGCAGGAGTCGTCGATCCAGAGGAAGACGTGGAATGTGGAAGAGGGGTTAGGCGAGTTGCCTCAGCAGGCGGTTGGCCTGGTCTTGAACAGCGGCGTTGGCTGGCAGGTTTCGCTTTGCCTGTTCGGCGACCACCGCGACGCGCTTGGAACGGAGTTGCTGGCACACGCTCGCGTGCCTCGCAAGAATGCCCAGCGCAACACAGCCGTTGTTTTGCACGACAGCCTTCTTGCCGTGGTTCTGCATCGCGGCAATCACAGCGTCCACCCCACCTTTGGAGACTATCGCCATCTTGTTGGCATCGTTGCATGCCAGCTCCGCCAGCGCCACGCACCCTTGGTGTTGCACACCGCCGTTGCTGCTGAATCTGTTCATTGCCGCAACCACAATCTCAATCCCGCCCTTTGCGGCAATCGCCACCTTGTTGTCGTTGTTGATCGCCAGGTTAGCCAGGGCCGCGCACGCACGCTCTTGCACATCGGCGTTCTGGCTGTGCGTCGTCAACGTCCTCATGACTGCGTCGATGGCGCCCGCTGCCGCAGCCTGCACACGCGCAGAGGGATTGCCTCTCGATTGGTCTTCCAGTGCCTGACAGGCACGCCATTGCACGTCTGCAGAGGCGGGAAACGCATGCATCAGCTGCACAACCTCAGCGGCGTGCATGCTGCGACCACTGGCCTGCAGCTTGCGCACGGCGTCCTCCTCAGCACCACCGCCACTGACTGCCCGCACGCCATGCACTTGTGACGAGGAAGCGGAAGAAGGGGAAGAAGTGGCAAGCGAAGTTGCACGAACTGTGCCTGTCGCTTGCTGCTGCTGTGGTTGTTGCTGCGTCGCCGGCGCACCAACACCACTCACGTTCTTGAGTTTGGCGATGATGGCGTCCACGAGCTCACCTGGCGGGTCGGAACGCTCGGCGCCTTGCGGCTGCCATGGGTGGTAGGCGATGGTTGGCGGAAGCCAGAAGCGCGTCTTGGCGTGCTTGAAGCGGTCACACATCTTCACCAGGAAGAACGGCTTCTCGTCGTTGATGATGAACTCGAGCTCCTCGCGCGAGCTGAACTTGCTGTCCGTCTTCTCGCCGTACGTATGTGTGCCCATGATCACCACCAGGTCGCACTCGTCGATGGCCTCGATCACGGCGTCCGCGATGCTGTTGCCAGAAGCAACGGCGCACAGGAACGTGGGCACGCCCCGCTTGTCCAACGCCTTCTTCAGGGCTTCGCTCTCCTCCATGGCCTCGCTGAAGCGCAGCGAGATGAACACCCGGTGTGGTGGCATGGTGCTTGTTCGCTTGCTCTCTTGTTCACTCGGCGTTGATCGGTGGGGTGTGTCAGGAAGGGGGTGAAAAGTGCGCAGTCTCCGCTGTCAACTTTTCGTCCACGTGTGCGCGTCTTCTTCTCCACAACAACAACAACAAACAAGTCCTGCCAAACTCCTTCCTTCTCGTGTTCCTTCCCTCATCATCCTTCCGTCATCCTCCACTGACACCCTTGAGCCAGCGCGACAACTGCTGTGCTTCTGCGCGCGCGTCCACGTGTGCACGATCCGTTGTTGTTCAGTGGGCCGTCATCACTCACTGTGGTGCTTCATTTCCTGCAGCTGTCAGTACCGCAAGTCCTTTCGACAAGACCCCCCCCCTCCCCACCATGTCCGACTTTGTAGTGCGTGAAGCCACGCTTGCGGACCGCGACACCATCCTCGGCGAGCTCTCAGACAACATCTACAACGGCTTCGACTACATGTGTGTGTGTGTGTGTGTGTGCCTTGTCTGTCCTCACCGCTCTCCTCGCGACGACACTGCTCACTTCTCTGCTCTCCTCGCGACGACACTGCTCACTGCTCTGCTCTCTTCACTGCTCTGCTCACTGCCCTTGACTCTGCCAACTCCACCGCTTACTCACTGCCGCCCCCCTCCAATCCGCGCACCATCTGCTTCGCTTGCCAGCCCGTGCTGTTACCAACGCTGGCTGCACGACGATGAACATACGATGCTCTGCGTGGAAGAGCGCAACACAAACACCATTGTCGGGTTCGAAGTGATTGGGCTGTACGACGGCGGCCGGTGGGTTGCGTCGCACGCGGCTCCACCACCTTGCGTGTCTGAGTGCCGTGGAACACGCTTTGTTTGTGCCACTACATCACATCACCAAACGCTGCCCCCAATGGTCTGTTCTTAATCCGCTCCCGCTCCCACTGTCACACTCACATTGAGATTGCCACTTCTCCGCCTCGCTTCACCGTCCCCCGCAACAAACACACCAGAACGGCCGTGTATCATGCATTGCGCGTGCACCCGGCATACCGTGGCCAGGGCGTGGCAAAGCTGCTCGGTCGGGCCCTGCAAGAGCGCACGCGCCGCGACTTTCCAAGCGTCACTCATATCCGCAGCTGCGTTCAGGACAAGAACCCCGTTGCTCTTGGCATGCACTACAAACAGGTTCAGGCGCTTGTGCCAGCAGCTCACTCTTTACCCCCTCATTGCACAGCCACCAACTCTACGTACGCGTCACCAGCCACACGCATTGTGCTCACGAGAACTTGCTTCTCACTCTGTGTGTGTGTGTGTGTGTGTGTGTGTGTGTGTGTGTGTGTGTGTGTGTGTGTGTGTGTGTGTGTGTGTGTGTGTGTGTGTGTGTGTGTGTGTGTGATAGGGCTACAAGCCTGTGTCCACAACTGCGTTCCGGTACGCGGAGATCCTCAAGCCCGTCCCCCGCTCCGTCTTCAAACCAGACCAGCTCGGCGTCAAGAGGTTGGCGTGTGTGCGTGGGCGTCTCACCCTGATATACTCACACTCTCCCTCCGCTCCCTTCCTTCCCTCCACCCTTCCATTCCTCCCACGCTTCTCTTGTTCCCTCTCACATTTCACATGCCACCCTTCTTCCACATGTCTTCTCCAACCACTACCACCCTCTTCAAACCAATAAGGGTGTCTGCACAGGAGGTGTGGGGGCTGCTGTCACGCATGCCGGAGAGCAAGCGGCTTGAGCTCATACCGGGCAATGCGCTGCTGGTGGATTGGATCCCGCGTGACGCCTGCATCGAGTCCCTCCTCTTCATGGAGGAGAAGGAAGGTGTGTGTGTGCGTGTGTGTGTGTGTATGTGTGTGTGTGTGTGTGTGTGTGTGTCGTGTGTCGTGTGTCGTGTGCGTGTGTGTGTGTGTGTGTGTGTGTGTGTGTGTGTGTGTGTGTGTGTGTGTGTGTGTGTGTGTGTGAGTGAGAGTGTGTGTATGGGGCAGGTGCGCTCCTCTCCACTCGGGGTGGGTGGAGTTCAAAGAGGGCTCTCTTCTCTGCCACGTTTTACATATCTCACGCTCTCTGTAGTCTCAGCCTCTTCTCACCCTCTCTCTCTTCCATTGTCCTGAGAATCAGAAAATCATGATCGCCCCCCCACAAAAAAAAAAAGAACTTTATGTGAGTGAAAGGAAGGCGACGA
>NW_004754904.1:374079-382049 GCF_000188695.1 Salpingoeca rosetta | reverse complement strand
CACAACACACACACACACGCACACACACATACACACACACACACGCATACACACACACACGCACACACACACACACGCACACACACACATACACGCACAAACACATGCCATAAGGGGCCTGACGCTGTGCTGCTCCGTGTACAGCTACGCCGAGTTTGATCCCCTCCGCCGCCTCTTCCTCCACTCGCTCTGCTACAACGCCTTTGGCTGCAACCACGTGCTGCTGAGCTACGATATGGGCCTGCGTCGCGGCCTCCCACCACGCGAGGACGAGAGCGCGCGCGACTATCGCATGCCGCCCGCCATTGCTGATCTGCAGACGGAGCTGAGTGGTTACATCGACTGCAGCGCCGACACCATCGGCTGCAACATGGCGCTCCTGCAGAAGCCCGTCGAGTAGCCGCTTTGTGTGTGTGTGTGTGTGTGCTCTGTGTGTGTGTGTGTGTGTGTGTGTGTGTGTGTGTGTGTGTGTGTGTGTGTGTGTGTGTGTGTGCTGTGCTGTGTTGTCTTGTCTTGTCTGCACTAGTTTTACATTATCCCCCTCTTTGTCGTATTGCCACATCATGTCAGTCGCAACCGTTGTTACGCTGCTGCATTTCTCTCTGTCATCGCATGCAAGGTGTCTTTCTGTGTGTAAGTTAGAGTCTAGCATCAAATTGAACAAGCACTCAGCACTCAACCACACAGACACAGACACAGACACGCGTGTGTGCGTGACAGTCGTGATCGCACCCGAGCAGAGTGCTTCCGCCTCGTGCCCCCAAACGCAGATTCAACGGATGTGACGTGATTTGATGAGGTGTGTGTGGGGAACGTGACACGAAGCGCGCACATCCACACAAACGGACAATGCACACACACAAGACAGCAGCACTGCAGCAAGTTGAGGGAGTGCCGTGCTTGTCTCGTTCCTCTATGGAGGGAAAAGACATAGACAACGGAGACACGCCTCGCTTGCTTGAGCGCTGACAACAACAGTCTCGCCAGCAGAGGAGAGAAGAAGAGAAGAGAGAAGAGGGGAAGAAAGGAAACGGTACATGCTCGCGCGCTCACATCACAACGCGCGTAAAAGCGTTGTTCAATGGGAGGCGCAAAACACGCACACGCACACATGGAAGGTAGGGGAGGGGAGGGGGCAATCAAAACGAGAAACAACAAGGACAAGCAAGACGACCAGCAGCCTGCTTAGAGCTTGCCACGGAGATCATCGGCGCTCTGGGGCTTGAACACCTCCTCGTGCTTGTAGTCGCCCTGGAGACCAAGGAGCTGTTTGGATGGATGGATGGATGGTGGGGCAGGTGGGCAGGGGATTGTGGTGTTAGTCGGAAGGAGAGTGATTGGTGAGGGATGAGAGGTGAGAGTTAAGAGAAGAGATGTGGCCAGTGAGAGTCGGAGGCATTGCGGAGATGGCAGCGTGCAAGATTGAGCCATTGAGAGCGCAGGGGGAAACAATGGGAGGCAAACGGAGCGCACGAACACACCTTTGTGTTCTGTGTGCTCTTGATGTTGTTCCATGGGTAGGTCTTCTCACGGGTCCAGCTGTCGTTTGTTATGTGTTTGTGCGTGTGGGTGAGGTGTGTGGATGACATGCACGTGAGCATCGTGTGAAAGGAAGAAGCAAGGAGCTGCCAGGTCTGGTCAGACGGCGCAGATGCATCCAAATACACTCACGCGAGGGTGTGATCGCTGAGGGCCCTGCGGAGAATGTGACCAGAGGCCATGGCGGTGCCGAGGGCGACGCACGCAGCGAGGGGAAGGAGCTGTTGTTGTGCGTTGAAGATGTGTTTTTTTTTTGGGGGGGGGGGGGGAAGGGGTGTGAGTGCAAGTCACGACGACGTGAAGAGGAAAACAAAGTACGCAACACACACACACACACACACACACACACACACACACACACACACATCACATCACACACACACATCACATCACACACATACACACATACACAGAAAAAGACGTACGGCCTTGTTGGCGCGGAGGAACTGGACGGCAGAGCTCATCGTGTTGGTCGTGAGGAAAGGGGGAGGATGCTGCCAATCATCAAGTCATATCATGTGCGATGCAAAAACGCGAAGCGACGATGAGGTGTGTGTATGTGCGTGTGTATGCGTGTGTAAGTGCGAGTGGATCCAAACACAGCACAGGATCAGAAAGGCGGATGGCAGAAGAAGGGCGGTGAAGGGCGGGGAAGAACGGCCACGACAAACAAACAACAAACAAGGGCAGCAGCAGCAGCAACCACTTCGACGACAACAATAAACAACATCAACGACATCGACAACAATACGATGAGGAAGCGCTGCTCACCTGGCTTGGCTGGTTGATTAGGAGAGACGAGAGAGGACGATGGCACGGCAGGAAGGAAAGAAAATGAGCATCCACCAGCACGACGACAACAACAACAACGCAGCCGACAAAACCAAACCAAAACACAAAGAAGCTACACGCAGACCAAACACATCAACCGCATGCACGCGCGCGCACACACACACACACACTCCTCCAACCAGCAACACACCCTCCCACCCCGCTGACCCTGCCTGCTTTGCTGTTTGTTTGGTGTGGCGTGGCCGTCGAACCAACCTGACTGTTTTCGAGTGTTCGTGTGCAGCGGCAGAAAAATGACCGTGTATCTACGATTCGCACAAGGCAACAAGGGACTAATGCGCACAACGTATCCACCATGGAAGGCACGGCCGCGCAACCATGAGCCAAGTTGGGCGTGAGGCATGCGAGCCCTGACGCTGTCTTGAGTCAGGCGCATGCAAGCCATGAGCAAGCAGCACACGGACAAGCATGCAACGCGCAGGCCCTGGCTGGGGCAACGCAGCAAGCGCGAAAAGAAGGCGGAGAAGTCAACCAACAAGAAAGAAAAAGGGGGGGGGGGAGTTGGTTTGGTTGTGGGGAAACGTGACGAGTGTGCCATGTATGTGTATGTGTATGAGTGTGTGTGTGTGTGTGTGTGTGTGTGTGTGTGTGTGTGTGTGTGTGTGTGTGTGTGTGTGTGTGTGTGTGTGTGAATCAGACGCGCGTGACTTGAGTGTAACAGAAGCAAGAAAGGAAAGCAAGAAGAAGAAGAAAGGAAAGCAACGAAGGGAGAGTGGTGGGGTGGTGGAAATCAAACAAACATCAGCCACGAACCGTGCAGTCATCCCCATACCAAGGCAGACAGACAACACACTGCACAGAGGACTGGAAAACCCCAACAGGCCACCCTCATGCATGCGCCCTGAGGCCAGGGCCGCAACACCATCACTGGGACAGGGCGAAGACGGGCTTCATGTCGATGCGGACAAAGGGGCGGTCGTATGCCTTCACGGGGCCATCGACGCCGTCGCGGCGGGCGTTGGCAACATACAGGATCGTGTCCGTCAGGTCATACACCGCCAGGTGAAGGTCGCCTGCACACAGTCACCAAGGCATGTGTGTTGTGTGTTGTGTGTGTGTTGTGTGTGAGTTGTGCGTGAGTTGTGCGCGCGTGTGTGTGTACGTGTGTACGCGTGTGTGTACGCGTGTGTGTACGTGTGTGTGTGTACGTGTGTGTGTACGTGTGTGTGTGTGTGTGTTGGGAGGAATTGCGAGCAACACAGTGCGTTGCTTGCCACGCCATACGTTTCTCGAACGCCAATGGCAAGAAGCAGTCCTTTCAGCGCGTGTACAGACATACAGACACCCCCCCCCCCCTTTCCGGGCCAAGACGCACCAGTCTGTGTGATGGCCGTGATTTCCTCGATGGTGTTCTGCGGGGTGATATTGCCGTGGTGCTTCTGCAGCTGCGCAGCGAGCACCTGCGAGTACCCCGGGCACAGCCAGTCCATGCCATAGTACACGACATCCTGGATGCGCGGGTGCCAGTCGGCAACAGGCATGTTGTCTGTGTCTGTGTAGAAGTTGGCCACGCTAGCACTGTACTGGATGCCGCGGAACGCCTTCATCTGTTGGTCGGTCGGTTGGTTGGGCGGTGTTGGTGGTGGCAGGTGAGACGAGGCGGCGACATGACGTACGCAAGCAGTGGTGGCTTGACCGGCACACGCTCATGCACATGCACTGATCAAATCACAGGAATACACACGCACACACAGGTACAGACGCAGGTACAGACGCAGACACATACACACGCACACGCACGCACACGCACACAGGTACACACATACACACACACACACAAACACACACGCACACACGCACACACGCACGTTGCCATCGCCGACGCCGAGGATGAGGTCGCACGTGCGGTTGGCGGTGGTGATGCGGTGCAGAGCGGCCGTCAGCGACTGGTGGTGGGGTGGGGACGGGGTTGGTCATGGGGAGAAAGCAGGTCATCAAGGGGACATGATCGTCGCAGTGAGATGGCGTGAAGGTGATGCGATGTGCCAGTGCAGTCACACGACAGACAGACAGACACAGTCAAAGAGACACAGGCACGCGCGCAAACACACAGACACACAGACAAACCGCACACAATACGCATTACACAATACACGAAATACACAACACACACGCACAATACACGCAAAACACACACACACACACAATGTCCCCAATGTACACAATACACAATACACAACACACGCAATACACAATACACAATACACACAATGTCCACAATACACAACCAATGCCCGTCCCTGACCGAATCAAACTGGAGGATATCACGGAGGATGTATGTAAAGGGGATGCCGAAGCGCGACTCCTTGCCAAATGTCGAGTCGGGGAAGGCAACGCCAATCTCGCTGATGGCCATCTGCTTCGAGTTCATGCCTGGCACGCAATGCACAAAAAGACACACACACACATGGTTGCGGTGGCGCATTCCAAGCACATGACGGGCATTGCTGAGTGGTCGGAGACAGAGACAACGCAACCAACCAAACAAGCAAACAAACCAAACAAACAACCAAACGAACGAACCAACCAAACAAACCAACCAACCAACCAACAAAGCAAATAAAACCATCGCAAGAACACCCGCCCCTCCTCTCCCCTCCCCCCTTTCCTTGCCACTGCGCACCTGTGATGGAGCCGATCCAGCCTGTCCATCCGATGTTTGCAAAGGCGTGGCCATATGTGGTGTTGACCGGGTGGTAGACGGTGATCTGCGGGAAGTTGCGGAACGGGCCGTCAATGTCCCAGTCAAGCCTGCACAGGATGTGTGTGTGGTGGGGGGGGGGGAGGGAGAAGGGGTGAGGATAGACGGATGGGAGGGACGTTGGAGAACGGGTGGGGTGGGGAGTAGAAACTTGACAACAAGGGCAGGGGGCACACAAGGTACATGCACGAACACAGACACACAGACACGCATCTGTTGACTTACGCGCGCAGCTGCAGGGTCTTGTTGGTGGAGCGGGTGGCGTTGCCCCAGGCACCGTACCTGCAGCCAGATGAACAGCAATCAAGATGAAAGAGCAGCACGCAGCACGCGCCACGCGGGGAGGGCGATGAGAACGTTGTACACACACACACGCACACACACACACACACACGCACACACACACACACGCACACACACACGCACACACACACACACACACACACACACACACACACACACACACACACACACACACACACACACACACACACAAAAGAAGCGCAGGCATGAGCAAGCGAAAACAAAACAAACCACCCCATCCACCCCATCCACCCGCTCCAAACATTCATCAGCACGCGTGCGCATACGCACATGGAGCAGGCGCCCTTTGTGAGTTCGCCAATCATGTGGATGCGCTCGATCTTCTTGAAGGAGAGGCCCGTGGCGTCGGCCATGCCGTGCATCTCCTCGTAAAAGTACTCGCCGGTAAACGGCCGCGTCGCATCCGTCGTCAGGTCAAGCGCAACGTCAAGCCTGCGCGTCGTCACGTGTTTGGGCGGGTGTGTTTGTGCGTGTGTGTGTTTGTGTTTGTGTGTGTGTGTGTTACATGGAGCGAGGCAAACACACAACAGACACACATATCACACACATGTCACACACGCACACACAGAATCACAATCATACACACGCACACACACACACACACAACACTTTGCACGCAATCACAAACAGTCACACAGAGCTGCTAGCGACGCACCCAAAGTCTGCGACGAGCTTGAGGAACCACGGCTGGAGGTTGTGGATGGTGCCGTTGATGGCGCTCTCCACCTGGTCCTCAAGGTAGCCCCAGACGTCGTTGATGAACTGGGTGGCGTTTTCCTTCATCAGGATGCCGTGGGCGTAGCCCATCTCGTAGGGGGTGCCATACAAGTGAACGAGGCTGATGGTGTCATTGCCGCCACCAACCGTGTACAGCTTGGCGTTCTTCACGCTGCGCACAAGCACTGGTGCCTCTGTGTAGATGGGATTGAGGTTTGGCTTCGCATTTGGATCCGGCTGTGTGTGTGTTTGTTTTGTGTGTGTGTGTGTGTGTGTGTGTGTGTGTGTGTGTGTGTGTGTGTGAATGTGTGTGTGTGTGTGTGTGTGTGAATGTGAGTACAGGTGCAAGGGAAGAAAAGCTAAACAAAAGAAAAGAAAAGGGAACAGATCGAGAACAACAACACGTACACACAAAATCAACGCACACACACACACACACACATCGCATCGCACGCACACACACTCATTCACATACAAACACACTCATTCGCGCACCTTGCCATGGCACTCTGCGCCGTTGGCCACGTGCTGCTGTTGCAGACACACAAGGGCCAAGAACACCGCAAGGAGGGTGCCAGCCATCGAAAACACACGCATCACTGCGGACTCAATTCGGAGGATAAGGTGTCTGGGAATGGGTCTTGAACGCTGGCTTCAAAACACACACGACGCTTCAGCAGCAACAAAACCGTCCTTCCTGCTGTGTCAAGGATGCATGGGCCAGTCAGTGAACAGAACTGATTAATTAAAATCCCTTGCACTGACGTGGATCCAAGCAGCTCAAGTGATGTGAAACGAACCAAGCGTACAAACAGCAGCCAGCCAGCCAACCGCATGCAGGCAAGCACAGCAGCAGCAGCACAACACAACCAAACTCCACAACCAAACTCCACAACCAAACTCCACGCCATCGCCAAACCTCAAACAAGACTGGGAGAATAACAATAATTAACTTTGTAGCTTATGATTCCATGCATAATTAAAGTGTATGACGTCATGGGCATCGAAGAGGACCCCAGTTTGGGCCTGAGGGGATGACTTGCAAAGATGTCTTCATTCTTTGCACAACGCAAATGAACGAAACGTTCCATTCACTTGACCCAACCTCAAACACGCCTCATTGGCACGCTTTAGAGAGTTCCCCACTCACTCGAGAACGCGTGCAAGAAGTGGAAAAGCGCCGTTGTTCCGGGATTGCAAGGATGCAGAAAACTATTGAACGTTATCCACCATCAATCCGTCCCACAACAATCACCCCCCTTGTTCTTCTTGGTCTTGTTCTTGTTCTTGTTTTGTTGTTGCTGGTGTCGTGGCTGCTTGCGGTTTTGCTTGTTGCTTGCGGTTGTGCTTTTCGGTTTTGCTGGGACGCGAAGAGCGCAACGCAACAACTTCTCCTTTGCTTCTTACGGGTTTGCCTTGCGAACAACGCACACACCACACGACCTCACATCAATCACAGCGACAAACTCTTGCGCGCGCGAACCTCGTGTTGCCCACCTTTCTCCTTCCCACTCCACTCGAGCACACACACACACATAGCGCACGAACCCACAAACCCCAGGTTGGTGCTTGCTTGCTCAGCAAAGTAACGTGCCAACCAACCACACGCACGCACATACAAGAAGCAGCAAGTCAGCGCCATCTTCTGCTTGCGCGTCAGGACGCCCAAGTCCATCATCTCACTTGTTGCTGTGGTACGTGCAAGACATGAGAACGAGCACGCATGTGTGTGTGTGTGTGTGTGTGTGTGTGTGTGTGTGTGTGTGTGTGTGTGTGTGTGTGTAGGCGAGGCTAAGGTGAGCCTTGTTTTGCGTTCGATGCTTGTTCGTTCCTCCTT